>NC_091985.1:160498671-160756226 GCF_044704955.1 Pristiophorus japonicus
GACAGAAAGACCAAGAGAGAGAGAGACCGAGACTGAGAGAGAGAGAGACAGAGAGTGAGAGACCGACAGAAAGACCAAGAGAGAGAGAGACCGAGACTGAGAGAGAGAGAGACAGAGAGTGAGACCGAGAGAGAGAAACTGAAAGCGAGAGACCGAGAGAGAGACAAAAGATAGAGACCGAGAGAGAGAGACCGAGACCGAGAGAGAGAGACTGAGAGAGAGACTGAGACCGAGAGAGAGAGAGACTGAGAGAGACCGAGACCGAGAGAGAGAGACCAAGAGAGAGAGACCGAGAGAGAGAGAGCAAGAGAGAGAGAGAGAGACCGAGAGAGAGAGACCGAGACCGAGAGAGAGAGAGATAGAGAGTGAGACCGAGAGAGAGAGACCGAGAGAGAGAGAGACAGAGAGAGAGAGACCGAGACCGAGAGAGAGCCGAGATAGAGAGACCAAGACCGAGAGAGAGACCAAGAGAGAGACCGAGAGAGAGAGACCGAGAGAGAGACCGAGATAGAGACTGAGAGAGAGAGATCGAGAGAGAGAGACCGAGAGAGAGGCCGAGATAGAGACTGAGAGAGAGAGACCGAGAGAGAGAGACCGAGACCGAGACCGAGAGAGAGAGAGAGTCAGAGAGTGAAACTGAAAGAGAGAGACCGAGAGAGAGAGATCGAGACTGAGAAAGAGAGACTGAGACCGAGAGAGAGAGAGACTGAGAGAGACCGAGACCGAGAGAGAGAGACCGAGACCGAGAGACCGAGACCGAGAGAGAGAGAGAGACCGAGAGAGAGAGTCAGAGAGTGAGACCGAGAGAGTGAGACCGAGAGAGAGACCGAGAGAGAGACCGAGAGAGGGAGACCGAGAGAGACCAAGAGAGAGAGAGACCGAGAGAGTGAGACCGAGAGAGAGACCGAGAGAGGGAGACCGAGAGAGACCAAGAGAGAGAGAGACCGAGAGACCAAGAGAGAGAGAGACCGAGAGAGACCGAGATCGAGAGAGAGATAGAGACAGAGAGTGAGACCAAGAGAGAGAGAGACTGAGAGACCGAGACCGAGAGAGAGACCGAGAAAGAGAGATCGAGAGAGAGACCGAGAGAGAGAGAGCAAGAGAGAGAGAGAGAGACTGAGAGAGAGAGACCGAGACCGAGAGAGAGAGACAGAGAGTGAGACCAAGAGAGAGAAACTGAGAGAGATCAAGAGAGAGACCAAGAGAGAGAGAGACCGAGAGAGAGAGACCGAGACCGAGAGAGAGAGACTGAGAGAGAGACTGAGACCGTGAGAGAGAGCGATAGAGATTTAGACCGAGAGAGAGAGACTGAGCGAGAGAGAGCAAGAGAGAGAGAGAGAGAGAGAGACCGAGAGAGACCGTGAGACCGAGAGAGAGACCGAGACCGAGAGAGAGAGAGAGAGACAGAGAGTGAGACCGAGAGAGAGAAACTGAAAGAGAGAGACCGAGAGAGAGACAAAAGATAGAGAGACCGAGAGAGAGAGACCGAGACCGAGACCGAGAGAGAGAGAGACCGAGACCGAGAGAAAGAGAGAGACAGAGAGTGAGACCGAGTGTCATGTATTCAACCAGCATTGTAATCCATGTATAAACTGACCTAAGTTGTACACCGTGAGAACACTGACCACTAGGTGGGAGACACTCCTAACCTGGACCTTCAGGTATAAAAGGGGAAGCTCCACCCACCTTCATCACTTGAGTGCTAAGGAATAAAGGACAGGTCACAGACTGACCTTCTCTCAAGCATGGGCCTCGTGTGCATTTATACTGTGTAGTAAGGACGTATCAATGGTGACAAGAAACTGGGATTTAAACCAAGCGAGCATGGCCACTAGCAGAACAGACGAGAGGTACTGTGTTAAGGAATGGTTGGGACAGAGATTCAACATTGTTAAAGCAGCACACAGTTCTCCAGGCAGACAAGGGCAGTCAGGCATGCCCCAACATGTAGTCGAACCCAGAGGGGGAGTTTGACAGGGACAATGGCAAGCTGAACTGCGAGGAGGATGCTATGAGACTGCAGAGTGACTTGGATAGGTTAGGTGAGTGGGCAAATGCATGGCAGATGAAGTATAATGTGGATAAATGTGAGGTTATCCACTTTGGTGGTAAAAACAGAGAGACAGACTATTATCTGAATGGTGACAGATTAGGAAAAGGGAAGGTGCAACGAGACCTGGGTGTCATGGTACATCAGTCATTGAAGGTTGGCATGCAGGTACAGCAGGCGGTTAAGAAAGCAAATGGCATGTTGGCCTTCATAGCGAGGGGATTTGAGTACAGGGGCAGGGAGGTGTTGCTACAGTTGTACAGGGCCTTGGTGAGGCCACACCTGGAGTATTGTGTACAGTTTTGGTCTCCTAACTTGAGGAAGGACATTCTTGCTATTGAGGGAGTGCAGCGAAGATTCACCAGACTGATTCCCGGGATGGTGGGACTGACCTATCAAGAAAGACTGGATCAACTGGGCTTGTATTCACTGGAGTTCAGAAGAGTGAGAGGGGACCTCATAGAAACGTTTAAAATTCTGACGGGTTTGGACAGGTTGGATGCAGGAAGAATGTTCCCAATGTTGGGGAAGTCCAGAAGCAGAGGTCACAGTCTAAGGATAAGGGGTAAGCCATTTAGGACCGAGATAAGGAGAAACTTCTTCACCCAGAGAGTGGTGAACCTGTGGAATTCTCTACCACAGAAAGTAGTTGAGGCCAATTCACTAAATATATTCAAAAGGGAGTTAGATGAAGTCCTTACTACTCAGGGGATCAAGGGGTATGGCGTGAAAGCAGGAAGGGGGTACTGAAGTTGCATGTTCAGCCATGAACTCATTGAATGGCGGTGCAGGCTAGAAGGGCTGAATGGCCTGCTCCTGCACCTATTTTCTATGTTTCTATGTTTCTATGAACAGCGATTCACACCATTGCAAGGGACAATGCGGCCAGTAATGGGGCCATCAACACCTGTTAATGGTACACTCAAGGACAATAACAGGGGCAGTCAGGGACGATCGACTGGCAAGGGATCTTTTGTTTCAAACCGCAACTCATGCTGGAGGCGTGGAGGCATACATTCAGCCGGAGTTTGCAGAGATGAGCAAAATACCTGCAGAAATTGCAGAAATGGACACTGGGGGAAATCGCTGGAAGCTGAAGTTCAGCGAGTTCATGTGGAGCACGTATACAGTTCATACACCAGGACGCCACCGATAATGATGAAAGTGCTCCTCAATGGCATCCCAGTATCAATGGAGTTAGACACGGGTGCCAGCCAGTCCCTGATGGGTATCAAACAGTTCGAAAAGTTGTGGGCATCCAAGGCCAGGAGGCCAAAATTATCGCCGATTGACGCACAGCTACGGACTTACACAAAGCAGATCATTCCGGTGCTAGGCAGCGCCACGGTAGTCGTGACCCACAAAGATTCGGAGAACAGGTTGCCACTCTGGATTGTCCCAGGGGATGGTCCCGCACTACTGGGGAGGAGTTGGCTTGCTGTCATGAACTGGAAATGGGGCGATGTCAATGCAATTTCCTCTGTGGAGCGAGTATCATGCTCACAGGTCCTGGACAAATTTGACTCATTATTTCAAACCCGGCATTGGCACTTTCATGGGGGCCAAGGTAGTGATTCACATAAACCCGGACGCCAGACCAGTACACCACAAGGTCAGAGCGGTGCCGTACGTGATGCGGGAAAAGATAGAAGGCGAATTGGACCGCCTGTTGAGGGAAGGCATCATCTCGCCAGTCGAATTCAGTGACTGGGCGAGCCCAATTGTGCCGGTGCTCAAGGCGGATGGGTCGGTCAGGATATGTGGCGATTACAAGGCCACCATCAATCGGGTGTCACTCCAAGACCAGTACCCGCTACCGAGAGCGGAGGACCTCTTTGCGACGCTATCCGGTGGCAAACTTTTTTCAAAATTGGACCTGACCTCAGCTTACATGACCCAGGAGCTGGCGAGTGAGTCGAAGAAGCTGACCACCATCACGACACACAAGGGGTTGTTTGAGTACAACAGATGTCCGTTCGGGATTTGTTCGGCCGCCGCGATCTTCCAACAAAATATGGAAAGCCTCCTCAAGTCGATTCCAGGGACAGTGATTTTTCAGGACGACATCCTCATTACGGGTTACGATACTGAAGAACACCTCCACAACCTGGAGGAGGTGCTACGCAGACTGGACCGGGTAGGTCTGCGACTGAAAAAGGCGAAGTGCGTCTTCCTAGCTCCAGAGGTAGAATTCCTGGGGATGAGGGTAGCAGCAGACAGGATCAGCCCTACTGCATCCAAGACGGAAGCGATCCAGAGAGCACCTAGACCCCGTAACACGACGGAGCTGTGTTCGTTCCTGGGGCTCCTGAACTATTTTGGTAACTTTCTTCCCAAATTGAGCACGCTGCTAGAGCCGCTACACGTGCTCCTACGCAAAGGTCGCGAATGGGTCTGGGGGGACAGCCAGGAAAAGGCTTTTAATAGAGCACGCAATTTGTTATGTTCCAACAATCTGTTAACGCTATATGACCCATGTAAGAAACTTGTGTTAACGTGCGATGCGTCGTCCTATGGTGTCGGGTGTGTGTTGCAGCATGTCAATGCCAAGGGTCAGTTACAGCCGGTAGCTTATGCCTCCAGGAGTCTGTCCCAGGCAGAAAGGGGCTACGGGATGGTAGAAAAGGAGGCGCTCGCATGTGTATATGCGGTAAAGAAAATGCACCAGTACCTGTTTGGCAGGAAATTTGAGCTGGAGACAGATCACAAACCCCTAACGTCCCTTTTGGCCGACAACAAGGCCATAAATGCAAACGCATCAGCCTGCATACAGAGGTGGGCACTCACGTTAGCTGCCTATGACTACACAATTCGGCACAGACCGGGCACCGAAAACTGCGCCGATGCACTCAGCAGGCTCCCACTAGCCACCACTGAGGGGGCTACCGAGCATGGTGCTGAGATGGTCATGGCTGTTGAAGCTTTCGGAAGCGAAGGCTCACCCGTGACGGCCCGTCAGATTAAAGTCTGGACAAATAGAGACCCGCTATTGTCTCTAGTCAAGAAATGTGTCCTGAATGGGGACTGGGCAGCCACGTACAGGGCATGCCCTGAGAAATTTAAACCATTTCACAGGCGCAAGGATGAACTCTCAATTCAGGCCGACTGCCTACTGTGGGGAAACCGCGTAGTCATGCCCCAGATGGGCAGAGAGGTGTTCATCAGAGAACTCCACAATGGGCACCCGGGCATTGTCACGATGAAGGCAATTGCCAGGTCACACGTTTGGTGGCCAGGGATAGACGCAGATCTGGAACTTTGTGTTCGCAGGTGCAACACGTGTGCCCAGATGGGCCATGCGCCCAGGGAAGCCCCCCTTAGCCCCTGGCCATGGCTCGCCAAGCCTTGGTCACACATCCATGTGGACTACGCAGGTCCTTTCATGGGGAAAATGTTTTTGGTTGTAGTAGACGCCTACTCCAAATGGATCGAGTGTGACATTTTAAATTCAAGCACATCCTCTGCCACGGTAGAAAGTCTACGGGCAATGTTCGCTGCCCACGGTCTACCGGACATCTTGGTCAGCGACAATGGCCCGTGCTTCACAAGCACTGAATTCCAGGACTTCATGGCAGGCAATGGAATTAACCATGTTAGAACGGCACCGTTCAAGCCGGCCTCAAACGGCCAGGCAGAACGAGCAGCGCAGATAATCAAACAGGGGATGCTCAGATTCCAAGGGGGTTCCCTACACACCCGCTTATCACGCCTCCTGTTGGCCTATAGATCCCGACCACACTCGCTCACAGGGGTTCCACCTGCAGAGCTACTAATGAAAAGGACGCTCAAAACCCGATTATCCCTTATACACCCCACCATGAAAGAAATTGTCGAGAGCAGGCGCCAGCCACAATATCACTACCATGACAGGAATGCGAGGGCACGATGTATTGATGTAAATGATCCTGTTTTTGTCCTCAACTACGCTGCAGGGCCCAAATGGCTTGCAGGCACTGTCGTTGCCAAAGAGGGAAATAGGATTCTGGTAGTTAAACTTACCAATGGACAAATCTGCCGCAAACATGTGGATCAAACAAAAAGGAGGTTCAGCAACCCCATAGAAGAAGCAGAGGAAGAACACGATATAGAGTTCACTCCACCACAGGTGACCGAACACCGGAACCAAAGGGAGGAGAGCCCAGTCACTGCGGGCAGTCCGGACAGGCCTGAGGCACTGCAAACAGCAGACACTCAGGCCAGCGCCCAACAACCGGAGCCCCAACTCAGGCGCTCTACAAGGGAGCGTAAAACCACCAGAGAGTCTCAACCTGTGATCCCAATAAGACTTTGGGGGGCGGGGAGGTGATGTCATGTATTCAACCAGCATTGTAACCCATGTATAAACTGACCTAAGTTGTACACCGTGAGAACACTGACCACTAGGTGGGAGACACTCCTCACCTGGACCTTCAGGTATAAAAGGGGAAGCTCCACCCACCTTCATCACTTGAGTGCTAAGGAATAAAGGACAGGTCACAGACTGACCTTCTCTCAAGCATGAGCCTCATGTGCATTTATACTGTGTAGTAAGGACGTATCAGACCCGGTCAGCATAGAGAGAGAGAGAGAGAGAGACCCGGTCAGTATAGAGAGAGAGAGACCCGGTCAGTATAGAGAGAGAGAGAGAGAGAGAGAGACCCGGTCAGTATATAGAGAGAGAGAGAGAGAAACCCGGTCAGTACATAGACCCGGTCTGTATAGAGAGAGAGAGTGAGTGACCTGGTAAGTAGAGAGAGAGGGAGAGAGAGAGAGAGAGAGACCCGGTCTCAGTATAGAGAGAGAGAGAGAGAGAGAGAGAGAGACCCGGTCTGTATATAGAGAGAGAGAGAGAGAGAGAGAGAGAGATGTGGTAAGCATAGAGAGAGAGAGAGAGAAAGAGACCCAGTCAGTATAGAGAGAGAGTGAGAGACCCGGTCAGTATAGAGAGAGAGAGAGACCCGGTCAGGAGAGAGAGAGAGAGAGAGAGAGAGAGAGAGAGAGAGAGAGAGACACGGTCAGTATAGAGAGAGAGAGAAGCCCAGTCAGTACAGTCAGTATGCACGGACAGAAACAGTGTCAATTAATACAGATGTGCTCCAATTCAATGTATACACAAGGAAGCCTAGTCATTATATATATGCAGTTTGTCTGTTGTACAACATTGACTCATGTTTTCATCCTTCAAGTCCACGGGATGGTTTGCTGCATTAAAAATGCTATATTATTGCACGCAATCGTTGTTCTTAAACCATCGCATAGAGGTTGCACTGACTTAGTATGACCAATTGGTTGTACCAAAAATATCTGTCGCAACATTGGGGGCCACTTTTCATGGGTATAAACACACAAATGGGAATAGGAAAAGTTTCCATTCACTTCATTCAGACACAGTGCAGTGATATACCGCACCCCCCGCACACATCACCCCCCCCCCTCATCACCCCCGCCATTCCCTCCCCAATTATGCAGTCTGGGAGAAACTAAAGAACCAAAAATACCCGCAGCAAATTGAGGAGAAACTCTGGGATATTTCTCTTCTACACATAGAAACATAGGTGCAGGAATAGGCCATTCGCCCCTTTAAGCCTGCACCACCATTCAATAAGATCATAGCTGATCATTCACCTCAGTACCCCTTTCCTGCTTTCTCTCCATACCCCTTGATCCCCTTAGCAGTCAGGGTCATATCTAACTCCCTCTTGAATATATCAAATGAACTGGCATCAACAACTCTCTGCGGTAGAGAATTCCACAGGTTCACCACTCTCTGAGTGAGGAAGTTTCTCCTCATCTCGGTCCTAAATGGCTTACCCTTTATCCTTAGACTGTGACCCCTGGTTCTCGACTTCCCCAGCATCGGGAACAATCTTCCTGCATCTAACCTGTCCAGTCCCATCAGAATTTTATATGTTTCTATGAGATCCCCTCTCATTCGTCTAAACTCTAGTGAATACAGGCCCAGTCGACCCAGTCTCTCCTCATATGTCAGTCCTGCCATCCCGGGAATCAGTCTGGTGAACCTTCGCTGCACCCCCTCAATAGCAAGAATGTCCTTCCTCAGATTAGGAGACCAAAACTGAACACAGTATTCCAGGTGAGGCCTCACCAAGGCCCTGTACAACTGCATTAAGACCTCCCTGCTCCTATGCTCAAATCCCCTAGCTATGAAGGCCAACATACCATTTGCCTTCTTCACCGCCTGCTGTACCTGCGTGCCAACTTTCAATGATTGATGTACCATGACACCCAGGTCTCGTTGCACCTCCACTTTTCCTAATCTGCCGCCATTCAGATAATATTCTGCCTTCGTGTTTTTGCCACCAAAGTGGGTAACCTCACATTTATCCACAGCATACTGCATCTGCCATGCGTTTGCCCACTCACCTAACCTGTCCAGGTCATCCTGCAGCCTCTTAGCGTCCTCCTCACAGCTCACACCGCCTTCCAGCTTAGTGTCATCTGCAAACTTGGAGATATCACTTCCTTCATCGCGGGCAGGAACTCAGGGGAGAAAACCAGAAGAAAAAAGGTAATTTTTTTTTTTACTTACCTCGGCCACCTCACCTTTAATCATCGCCCTCGAAGCGGGAGTCTACCCGATGCACGCCTCC
Organism: Pristiophorus japonicus; assembly: GCF_044704955.1. Lineage (NCBI taxonomy): Eukaryota > Metazoa > Chordata > Chondrichthyes > Pristiophoridae > Pristiophorus > Pristiophorus japonicus. The sequence goes on from NC_091985.1 coordinate 160,507,312, forward strand.
TGCAGCTGTCGGTGTTTTTGTCCAGCGCTCCTGTAGGGGGCGGATGTCAATTTTGGGTCCGGGGCACTACTGGGGCGATACACACAGCGATGACATCACAATTTCCGGGTGCAGGAGATCAGGACGCAACACCGTAGTGCTGCCGCAAAACACCTGACGAATATGACGGGAGTCGATGTCATCGCTGCGCCCGGTGGCAAAGCCATTTACACACCATTAGTGCCAGAGGCACAAAGGCACTCAATTCCGGCCCATTGCCTTTTCAGTTGTGTGCTATGGGTTTGAATGTAACACAGAACGATGAGATGACAGTCTCCCCTCTGCTTGATTTATAAGTCCTACATTAAATGATCTTGGGCAAATGTCAACCTCATTCCTATTGGGTGCAAGCCCATAATATGACACTAACTTTTCAGTTCTACTCAGTAAAGCAACATGGATGGTTGGTATGCGAAATGGAAATATCAGCTTGGAATAATTGATCCCGACACTGGTGTTGAAATATCTCAGCATTAATCTCTCTCACCTTGGTGAACACAGAACATCAGCTAAACAAATGAATCGTATAAATATTACAAATAGTTGAAATTAAAGCTATCCTGGAGGATATCAGATCAGCCATGATCTTATTGAATGGCGGAGCAGGCTCGAGGGGCCGTATGGCCTACTCCTGTTCCTATTTCTTACGTTCTTATGTTCTTATGTTCATCTAAATCATTGATGTATATTGTAAATAGCTGGGGTCCCAGCACTGAACCCTGCGGCATCCCACTCGTCACTGCCTGCCATTCTGAGAAGGACCCATTTATCCCTACTCTCTGCTTCCTGTCTGCCAACCAGTTCTCTATCCACGTCAAGGAATTACCCCCAATACCATGTGCTTTCATTTTGCACACCAATCTCTTGTGTGGGGCCTTGTCAAAAGCCTATTGAAAGTCCAAATATACCACATCCACTGCTTCTTCCTTGTCCACTCTACTAGTTACATCCTTAAAATATTCTAGAAGATTTGTCAAGCATGATTTCCCTTTCATAAATCCATGCTGACTTGGACCGATCCTGTCACTGCTTTCCAAGTGTGCTGCTATTTCATCTTTAATAATTGATTCCAACATTTTCCCCACTACTGATGTCAGGTTAACCGGTCTATAATTTCTCTCTCCCTCCTTTTTTAAAAAGTGGTGTTACATTAGCTACCCTCCAGTCCATAGGAACTGATCCAGAGTCGATAGACTGTTGGAAAATGATCACCAATGCAGCCACTATTTCTATGGCCGCTTCCTTAAGTACTCTGGGATGCAGACTATCAGGCCCTGGGGATTTATCGGCCATCAATCCCATCAATTTCCCTAACACAGTTTCCTGACTAATAAGGATTTCCTTCAGTTCCTCCTTCTCGCTAGACCCTCGGTCCCCTAGTATTTCCGGAAGATTATATGTGTCTTCCTTCGTGAAGATAAAACCAAAGTATTTGTTCAATTGATCTGCCATTTCTTTGTTCCCCATTATAAATTCACCTGATTCTGACTGCAAGGGACCTACATTTGTTTTCACTAATCTTTTTCTCTTCACATATCAATAGAAGCTTTTGCAGCCAGTTTTTATGTTCCCAGCAAGCTTCCTCTCATACTGTACCGGCCCCTGGGGAACACCACTGTGTACCTTCCTCCAGTCCGAAAAACAACCGTTCACCACTACTCTCTGTTTCCTGTCACTTAGCCAATTTTGTATCCATGCTGCCACTGTCCCTTTTATTCCATGGGCTTCAACTTTGCTGGCATGTGGCACTTTATCAAACACCTTTTGGAAAGCCATGTACACTACGTCATCCACATTGCCCTCATCAACCCTCTCTTTTACCTCATCAAAAAACTCAATCAAGTTGGTTAGACACGCTTTGCCTTTAATAGATCCATGCTGGCTTTCCTTCATTAATCCACACTTGTCTAAGTGATTGTTAATTTTGTCCCAGATTATTGTTTCTAAAAGCTTCCCCACTACCGAGGTTAAACTGACCGGCCTGCAGTTGCTGGGTTTATCTTTACACCCTTTTTTGAACAAGGCTGTAACATTTACAATTCTCCAGTCCTCTGGCACCACCCCCATTTCTAAGGAGAATTGGAAGATTATGGTCAGTACCTCCGCAATTTCTTCCTTCACTTCCCTCAGCGTCCTAGGATGCATTCCATCTGGTCCTAGTAACTTATCTACTTTAAGTACAACCAGCCTTTCTAGTACCTTGTCTTTATCTATTGTTATCCCATCCAGTATCTACACTACCTCCTCCTTCACTGTCGATGGGAGCATTCTCTTCCTTGGTGAAGACAGATGCAAAGTACTCATTTGGTACCTCAGCCATACCCTCTGCCTCCATGTGTAGGTCTCCATTTTGGTCCATAATCGCCCCAGCCCTCCTTACTACCCGTTTATATGCCTATAGAAGACTTTTGGATTACCTTTTATGTTAGCTGGCAATCTATTCTCATACCCTCTCTTTGCCCCTCTTTTACTTTTTCATTGGTCCTCTGAACTTTAGATTTAGCCTGATTTTAAGATGTATTCTCGACCTGATATCTGTCATACGCGCTCTTTTTCTGCTTTATCTTACTCTCTCTCTTTCGTCATCCAGGGAGCTCTGACTTTAGTTGCACTACCTTTCCCCTTCGTGGGAATGTATTTCGACTGTACCTGAATGATTTCCTCTTTAAAGGCCGCCCATTGTTCCACTACACTTTTGCCTGACAATCTTTGATTCCAATTTACCCAGGTCAGATCTGTTCTAATCCCACTGAAATTTGCCTTCCTCCAATTAAAGTACTTTAATTCTAGATTTCTCCCTGTTCTTTTCCATAGCTAATCTGAACCTTATGATACTATGATCACTGTTTCCTAAATGTTCACTTACTGACACTTGCTCCACTTGACCTACCTCGTTCCCCAGAACCGGAGCCAGCAATGTCTCCTTCCTCATCGGGCCGGAAACATACTGACCAAGAAAGTTCTCCTGAACACACTTCAGAAATTCTTCCCCCTCTCTACCCTTTACACTATTACTATCCCAGTCTATATTAGGATCGTTGAAGTCCCCCATAACCACGACACTATAGTTCTTGCTTCTCTCTAATTTCTCTGCAAATTTGCTCCTCCATATTTTTCCCACTAGTTGGTGGTCTATAGAATACACCGAGTAGTGTAATGGCACCTCTGTTGTTCCTTAACTCTAGCCATATAGATTATGTCCTTGACCCTCTCCAAGACATCCTCCCTTCTCCAGCACTGTAACATTCTCCTTAACCAATACTGCCAACCCACCGCCTATCTTTCCAGGAATATTTAGTACGCAATCCTGCCCTTTTTTGAGCCAGGTCTCAGTTATTGTCACACATCATGTTCCCATGTGGTTATTTGTGCCTGCAGCTCACTTACCTTGTTTTCCACACTTTGTGCATTCAGATACATACATTGTAAATCTCGTCTCTCAGTCTGACCCCAGCTAATACTTTACTATTGCTTGCTTTAATGCTATCCGTCTCTCCCAATCCTTTTTGCCCTTTGTTTCTTCTTCCTAATGCTATATCCTGGTGCCCATCTCCCTGCCAAATTAGCACTAGCGAGGATATTGGGCCTGGCTCTGTTGAGGTGTACCCCGCCCAGCCTGTACAGGTCCCATCTCCCCCAGAACCAGCCCCAATGCCCCAGGCATCTAAAGCCCTCCCTCCTGCACCATCGCTCCAGCCTCGCATTCATCTGCTCTATTCTTTTATTTCTGTACTCACTTGCACGTGGCACCGGGAGTATTCCAGAGATTACTACCTTTGAGGTCCTGCTTTTTCATCTCTTTCCTAACTCCCTACAATCTGCCTGCAAGACCGCATCGCTCTTTCTACTTATGTCATTGGTACCTATATGGACCACAACATCTGGCTGTTCACCCTCCCACTCCTGCCCTCCCCCAGAATGTTCTGCAGCCGCTCGGTGACATTCTTAACCCTGGTACCATCCTGGAGTCATGTCAGCAGCCGCAGAAATCCCTGTCTGCTCCCCGAATTACCGAATCCACTACTTGCTCTGTGTTCTTCCTTCCCACCACCCCACCGCCCCCCCCCAACACTGCTACCGTGCAGCTGAGCCTCCCATGGTGCCGTGGACTTGGCTCTGGCTGCACTCCCCAGAGGAACCATCACCCTCACCAGTATATGGGTTAGAGAGTGAGATGCACTCGGGGGACTCCTGCACTACCTGCCCGATACTCCTCTTTTGTCTGGCAGTCACCCATTCCCCCTCTGCCTGCACACTCCTTATCTGTGGGGTGACCACCTGTAGAAACATGCTACTCACATAGCTCTTAGCCTCAAGGATGCACTGCAGTGACACCAGCTGCTGCTCAAGTTTGAGCTCCTCCAGCTGACTACACTTTTTGCACACACGGGAAATGTCCTGAATTTTCCACATGGCACAGGGTGTGCACTCCACTGGACTAAGTCGTCCTGCCATGCCTTTATTTATTCGACTAGTAACTAATTTTGTACCGGTTTCAGTCAGAGTGCAGCATACCACGAGCGTAGCTCTGATTCTCCAGCTAGTTTCTTCAACACTACACCAAGAAATATGGCCAAAGGTCAGAGCTTCAGAATCCAAATCCATTAATAATGTCGTGTGAAAACTATTGATAAAGAATAAAAGATAGATCTAACATTCTTGTACTCAACATTATCAAATACAAGCAGTAATCAAGAGAAGTTACTTATCCCTTACTGTACATCACATTAATACAACAATTCCAGGACAATTAGATGAGAAGATATTATTTATATCACTGTACTTCTGGGAAGGTTGAATACAGCAGGAGGTTTGTTTTTAATTACTAAAACTACAGACAGTCCAAGCTAAAATGGATGCTTGTGGCTTCTCTGCTGCAGCTGGTTTCCTCTTTGGTTTTGCTTTCTCTTTGTTCTTTTCTGTCCAATCGGAAAAACGCCACCCTGTGGCTGGAGTACTTCATGACATCTACTGTGTCCAAAATTAAACTAGCTCCAACCAATAGAAACTTATTTTCTTAAGTAACTTAACAGAAATAAACTTAATACTTCAAAAAAACAATACCGACCACTCACCAATCAGCGCCTTCTCTTGCACAGATGTCACATACCTCACTCCCCCGACACTCACACTCCCTCCGGACTCTTGGGCCTACCTTTATCTGCAGCCGCTCCTCTCGCTGTCCCATGGGTCTGCTCTTGTGTCTATTTACTTCGAGACCTTGGGTTCTGTGGCTGCACTCCTCCTTTTCACTCAGGCGTCTCCTTCCTCCTCTCCACCAATTCCTGCGTGCAAAAATTCTTCACTCTGCTTGTGAATCTCCCAGCTCTGTGCTCCTGCAAGCTAGTGCCTAATATATACCTTTGGAGAGTCTTAACAGTCTACAACAGTTAATCAGCTTCTAGCTCACAACTATTTTAAGTTGCATCTGTAAATCAAGTGCCCCCGATTAAAGCGGGGCACTAAAACCGACAAACTTAAACAAATTAAACTTTAGACAATAGTGGATCAAATTAAAATTTGGTTGCCGGGGGTGATGATGCACTCCAGTCCCTCCGGCGCCTACCTTTCACGGAAGACCGTGAGCGTACCAGTGGACATCGCGTGCCCCATCTCCAGGGACACCCTGGCGCGAATGTAGCTGCAGAGAGAGGCAGGCAGTCAGACTGAACGACGCCTCGACCATCCCTGCCTGGACTGGTTAATGGCCACCTTGGCCATGCCTAGGAGCAGTCCTACGTGGAGGCCCTCGGACCTACCCGCTCCCCTCTGCACAGGATGCCCAAAGATCAGGAGCATGGGACTTAAGTGCAACCAAAAATTGAGGAACAGCCCCTTCAAATATTGGAATAGGGGCTGCAACCTCGCACATTCAACACACACATGGAACATGGACTCCTCCAGGCAGCAGAAAATGCAGGAGTCCGTGAACCAATTAAAAAACTTAATGCATGGGACTGCTCCGTGCAACACCCTCCAGGTCAAGTCCCCAATAGATAAAAGGAGGACTCCCGCGTAGAGAGCCCTCCATTGGGGACCCCTGCCTCCTCCATATGGCAGATGAGGATGGCAAAATGGAGGGTGCGCAAGAGCATCCCGTACAGGAATTCCTGGCATGCAGAATGCAAAGGCATGGAGAGGATTTCTCGGAGGCAGCTGAGGTGCCAGCTCCCAAGGGAGGTTCTGGAGCTTGACGCCAATGCGGAATTCCGTCTGGAAGGGGGTCAGTTCGGACGGGATCACCCCACATGTTTGAGCCTCCTGATGCACCTAACGGAGTCAGGGCCCAGTTCCGTTTTTAGCGACTCGATAGCATTGGACGCACGCCGGACGTCGGCCCAGGATTGGCACCATGCCAGCTCCTCAGGCACCATCCAGCCTGCTCCTCTGCCATCGAGTAGGTCCCTGACCCTGGTCACCTTGCCAAACACAGCCCTCTCGTCCGCCTGCCACCTAAAACCGCGGTTGTGGAGGTACGGATTCCTGAGCAGCGGCTCCCAGAGGACGGCCGCCACTCCTGACGGGGGAAGAACTGCATCTGCAGGTGACCTTGTTCCAGACCCTGATCAGATCCTGGTAGAAGACAGGCAGCTCCCGCACAGAGGCATGGGCACGCCCCAGGTTTATAAACAGGAGCAGCGTGTTGTAATTGAAGCAGTACTGTTGGCGGAAGAAATACGTCGCCAGCGCACACCACCTGGGAGGATACTCAACGTACAGGTATCTCTGCAGGGTCTGAAGACAGAAAGTCGCAGACTGGGTATGCACGACACTAGCACCATCCAATGTGTGCTCTGTAATTCACAAGTAAAACATCACCAACAGGATTTCTTCAATAAATTTTGTTTGACAAATACCCCAGGGCATCTCAGGGGTAACCATTCCATATGATGTGTTATTAAGTGTACAATTGGCTGTAGCTCCTGCAGGCCAGACTCCTCATTACTGGTCAGAGTGTCGTAACCCTCTGCAAGAATATGCTTGAATGTCGAGGACAAGATTTAACTCAACCAAGAGGCCATATATGGTTCAGTGGATTATTGAAGCTCTCATGTGTCTGTGCATGAAGGGCAGGGGCAGACATGAGCTCAACTGTGATACCTGCCTTAGTTGAAAAGTCCATTGATACTCAATATCTAGGCTCACACTTGGGCAAAGCACCAGAGGCCTGTTGATGGCCATGGAGTCATCCAACCCCAAGAAAGGAAGGGAGGAATTGGAAACAAGCTCCTGTAGTGACAGCCCAGTAGTACAATGGGTCGATCACACAATGACACAGCACCAGTGGGGTAGTCCTTGTCTTCACAGTGTGGGCATAATCAGGCAGAGAGAACTGCCTGCCCCTTATACAGACCACCTGATTGTCATTCCATTGAATCCTACTCCTCAACATCCACCATCTTCTCCTCCATCTCCTCCTCACATATTCCACCTACTGCTCCTCCATCTCCTCCTCACATAATCCTCCTACTGTTCCTCAACATCCTCCTCATGGTCCTCCTACTGCTCCTCCATATCCTCCATCTCCTCCTCACATGGTCCTCCTATTGCTCCCCAACATCCTCCACCACCTCCACCTCCTCCTCATGGTCTATCTACTGCTCCTCCACATCCTCCAGCTCCTCCTCACATGGTCTACCTACTGCTCCTCCATCTCCTCCTCACATGGTCCTCCTATTGCTCCTCCACATCCTCCATCTCCTCCTCACATGGTCCATCTACTGCTCTTCGGCATCCTCCATCTCCTCCTCACATTGTCTACTACTGCTCCTCCATCTCTTCCTCACGTGGTCCTCCTACTGCTCCTCAACATCCTTCACCACCTTCTCCTCCACCTTCTCCTCATGGTCCATCTACTGCTCCTCCACATCCTCTACCTCCTTCTCCATCTCCTCCTCACATGGTCTTCCTCCTGCTCCTCAACATCCTTCTCCACCTCCTCCTCACATGGTCCTCCTACTGTTCCTCCATCTACTCAATCTCCTCCATCTCCTCCTCACATGGTCCTCCTATTGTTCTTCCATCTACTCAATCTCCTCCTCACATGGTCCTCCTACTGTTCTTCCATCTACTCAATCTCCTCTATCTCCTCCTCACATGGTCCTCCTACTGTTCCTCCATCTACTCAATCTCCTCCATCTCCTCCTCACATGGTCCTCCTATTGTTCTTCCATCTACTCAATCTCCTCCTCACATGGTCCTCCTATTGTTCTTCCATCTACTCAATCTCCTCTATCTCCTCCTCACATGGTCCTCCTACTGTTCCTCCATCTACATCTCCTCCTCACATGGTCCACTACTGCTCCTCAGCATCCACTACCTTCTCCTCCATTCCTTCTTCCTAACATCCACTACCTCCTGCTCCACCTCTGCTTCAACATCCTCCACCTGCTCTGCGTACCTTTCTCTTCCTCCTCCTTCATCTTACCCTCCTCCTCAACACCAACCACCTCCTCCTCAATATTGCTACTCCCTCCTCTACCTCTTCTCTTCCTTCATCTCTTCATCCATCACCTCCTCTTCGAAAGATGAGTAATTTTGTGGCCACGCAAGTTTTTTTTGTGTGAGGTGGTGGGAGATATAAACTTGGGAATGTAAACAAAAAAAAGAAACTGATGATTTTTAGGAGGCTGATTCTTTAAAAAGGCGCTGAATTGCCAGCAGTTTCTGAACTTTTCTTTTGATCAATAAACTTCCGATATATAAATTTTGGTCTTAACTTGAAATGAAGCTAGTTTCTCAAACATAAGGGGGCCGAAATTGCCCCATTTTTGTGTCCCGTTAGCGCCTCCGGCAAATTGCCCCGGAGGTTTGGGGGCGCGCCCCGTGATTAGCGCCCCGAGCCGGCGCGCAATAAGCGATGACATCATCGCCGTGTGCACCGAGACCTCACCGCCCTGTGGGGGAAATTGCCCCATGGGCCTCGAAGCTGCTGGACATCCGCTGCAGGGGCGTCCCTTAAAGGAGAGGCCTTTACAAATACAATTGTAAGACAGTCAGGCAGAGTCAGCATGGTTTTATGAAAGGGAAATCATGTTTGGCAAATTTGCTGGAATTGTTTGAGGATGTAACGAGCAGGGTGGATAAGGGGGAACCAGTGGATGTAGTACATTTGGATTTCCAGGAGGCATCCAATAAGGTGCCACATAAAAGGTTACTGCACAAGATAAAAGTTCACGGGGTTGGGGATAATATATTAGAATGGATAGAGGATTGGCTAACTAACAGAAAACAGAGAGTCGGGATAAACGGGTCATTTTCCAGTTGGCAAACAGTAACTAGTGGGGTGCCGCAGGGATCAGTGCTAGGGCCTCAACTATTTACAATCTATATTAATGACTTGGGTGAAGGGACCGAGTGATATGTAGCCAAGTTTGCTGAAGATACAAAGATAGGTGGGAAAGTAAGTTGTGAGGAGGACACAAAAAATCTGCAAAGGGATATAGACAGGCTAAGTGAATGGGCAAAAATTTGGTAGATGGAGTATAATGTGGGAAAATGTGATGTTATCCACTTTGGTAGGAAGAATAAAAAAGCTAAATATTATTTAAATAGAGAGAAACGACAAAATGCTGTAGTACAGAGGAATCTGGGGGTCCCCGTTCATGAAACACAAAAAGTTAGTATGCAGGTACAGCAAGTAATTAGGAAGGCAAATGGAATGTTGGCCTTTATTGCAAGGGGAATAGAGTATAAAAGTAAGGCAGTCTTGCTACTACCGTACAGGGCATCGGTGCGGTCACACCTGGAGTACTGCGTACAGTTTTGGTCTCCTTATTTAAGGAGCGTTATACTTCCATTGGAGGCTGTTCAGAGAAGGCTCACTCGGTCGATTCCTGAGCTGAAGGGGTTATCATATGAAGAAAGGTTGAGCAGGTTGGTCCTATACTCATTGGAGTTTGAGAGGTGATTTTATTGAAACATATAAAATTCTGAGGGGCTTTGACAGGGTAAGTGCAGGGAGGATGTTTCCCCTCGAGGGGGAATCTAGAACTAGGGGGCATAGTTTCAGAATAAGGGGTTGCCCATTTAAAACGGAGATGAGGAGTGTTGTAAATCTATGGAATTCTCTGTCCCAGAGAATTGTGGAGGCTTGGTCAATGTATACATTTAAGGCGGAGATAGACACATTTTTGAGCGATAAGGGAGTAAAGAGTTATGGGGAGCGGGCAGGGAAGTTGTGTTGAGGCCAAGATCAGATCAGCCATGATCTTATTAAATGGCGGAGCAGGCTCAAGGGGCCAAATGGACTACTCCTGCTCCTATTTCTTACGTTCTTATGTTTATTGCCCCAGTCTGCCATTTTATTTTGTCGGCTGACTCTTGGGTCAGCCCGATAATTGCGGCCCTCGTGTCGACTGGGCCACCACCATGCAGCTTGGCGCTCCATTTTGGGTGCGGGGCTGCTAGCCCCATCAATAGCCTTCCTGACAACTTAGTGGCGGCCAGCAAAGGGCCTGCAGAGTGCGCAGCGGCCCTGCCCTTTAATTGAAGGAGGGGCGTTGTAGCATGTTACAGATACTCCGTGTAGCACTGGCCTCTTCAGCGCAGCGCTGGACTCACACAAGCGCACCTCCAACGAGGCGCAGCACCTGAGATAGCGCTCCGCCTCATGGCAAGGGCGCAGGGCCCTATCCCATCGGGGCCGGGCGATCAAAGTCCCGGCACCGGAAGCTGACCGTCCCCAATCGGGGCGCGGGGCAATTGTGGCCCCAAGGAGTTTAATCGAAACACAGGAACTTAGTTGCTTGGTGATATTGTGAAATGAGCCTTAAGTTGCACACAAAAGTCTGTGAGAAGGTAAATTTAATTGCGATAGCATGTCGGTTACACAGAAATACATAGTTTAAAAGCCTACAGTTAACCACTTCTATGATGCATTGAAGAATACATGCACGTTTATATACTTTCTTTCCTCGGGTTTTACACTTTTAGGACTTGTGGTAATAACAGGTGCTACAGTGACAGTCTGTGTGATTCTCGATCTTCAGGTTTCCCATTAACATCACCTACAAATATTAAGAAATAAACCAGTGTCACCGTGACATCTAATACACATACACATCTTCTCGGACTGGGTACCGAACGGCATCAGTGTGCAGCAACTAGTCTGCTGCTTTTCTCATCTACATTCTCCCCTTCTCAACCCTCCACCAGTGCTTGCCTCCCATGGACAACCCTTCCCTTCCAGCACCTCACTCAAGTGGTCATCATTGACATGTGAGCCTTGACAATAGGTTTTAGCAGGCTATTCGACTGCAGGAAGTATCACAGCCAAGTCCATTTCTATTCTCACCTGGCATCTACCCATGTACATTTTACGCAGGGGCCACTGGACAGCAATCGCGAGTAGAGTCATTCTTCATCGCCCTCACCCGCCCTCAATACAGGGTCACTGAAGCCAATTGTATCAGTACAGGTTTGGACTTAGAACTTTCAATGCAATCTTCTTATTTAACCTTTTGGTGAACTTCCAACTGCAGCAACCATGGGTGCCCTCTCTAGGGGTGTGGTTTGGAAGTTATTCCAGTGTAAAGGCCGGAAAAAGACACGGGAGGCTCGACGATACCTCTCCCCATACTATTTCAATATCAATGTGAAGCTGGGGGCTGCCCTGAATGAGCACGTGAGGGGTATGTGATCGGAGAATGGGCTCCATTGCGTCGACACAAGAGGTGCACAGACTCAAATCCAGTGAACTTTAAAAACATGGGGCCGTTTTGATAAATCATTTGCAAGTCGTTTGGTAGAACCCATTTAGGAAGCATTCTAATGCTCAATTTGGGGGTCTATTTCTTTGCCAAGCCCAGTTTGTCTGTTATAAGAGGAATTTTTGTTGTGTGGACTTTATTGACTGGTGCGATTTTTACATTTCCTTCTGCAGTGTGTTATTTGGCTTTCTGTTATTGTTTTATATTAATAGAAAAAAATACAAAGGACTTTAGCAATGAAGCTAAATACTGTGCCTCACTGGGCAGCACTCTCACCTCTGGATCAGAAGGTTGTGGGTTCAGGTCCCAGTCCAGGCACTTGAACACAAAAATCCAGGCTGACACTCCAGTGCAGTGCTGAGGGAGTGCTGCACTGTCAGAGGTAGCAACATTTTTAAGATTAAACATAAAACCAAGATCCAAGATCTGTCCTCTCAAGATCCCACGGCACTATTTCGAAGAGGAAGTTCTCCCCAGTGTCCTGGCCAATACTTATTCCTCAACCACCGTCACTAAAACAATAATTATCGAATCATTAATTACATTGCTGTTTGTGGGAGCTTGGTGTGTGCAAATTGGTTGCTGCGTTTCCCACATTACAACAATGACTACACTTCAAAATTGGCTTTAAAGCACTTTGGGATGTTGTGTGGATGTGAAAGGCAACATGTAAATGGGTGTTACAGTCTCATTATAAGATTATTGGTCAATTTTCCCTTCAGGTGACTTTCTGAATGAATTGATCCCCTGGGGAGGGTGGTAATCAATTATCAATTGTCAGTGTGCCAGGCAGAGTGACCATTGCTTCTTGTTAACATGTAATGATCCTGCCGAGAGGTCGAGATCATTATTTGACGAATTGTTCTGACGCTGTGTGTGTACCAAATGGTTGGCGGGAGACCGAGTGTGAGCAAATTCTACTCACACTGTGGAGGGCTCAGTGCACCGGAGCTCAGTCCTGGCCTCACCTGACAACCATGCCCACACATTTCAGCTGAGGGTCACTGGGAGCTGGATATCTGGCTGATTTTTCCCTCCCTTACCTTTCGGCACCTCTGCGATCACTGTCGCTGGGATCAGGAAATTCAGCACAGAATGGAGACTGGATTTCCAGTCTTTCAGGCTCAGGATCAAACAAGGGCATTGCATTTAGCCAGCAGGGTGCTCAGACATTTTTATAAGCAATGCAGCTCCAGCTATAAACTGTACACACGCAGTGTGACTGTATTCCTATTTATCTGGCATCGAAGTGAAGCTCCCGATTGGAGCCTTGCTGGGCTGGAGCGTGGTTACGGAATCAACCCGTAAAAGTGTCGGCTGTGTCTCAGTGGGCAGCACTCTCGCCTCTGAGTCAGAAGGTTGTGGGTTCAAGTCCCATTCCAGGGAATTGAACACAAAAAAATCTAGGCTGGTATTCCCAGTGCAGTGCTGAGGGAGCGTTGCACTGTCAGAGCTGCTGTCTTTTGGATGAGACGTTAAACCGAAGTCCTGTTTGCCCTCTCAGGTGGATTTAAAAGATCCCATGACACTATTTTGAAGAAGAGCAGGGGAGCTATCCCCGGTGTCCAATATTTATCCCTCAATCAGCATAACAAAAAAACAGATTATTTGGTCATTATCACATTGCTGTTTGTGGGAGTTTGTTGTGTGCAAATTGGCTGCCGCGTTTCCCACATTACAACAGTGACTACACTCCAAAAGTACTTAATTGGCTGTAAAGCACTTTGAGATGTCCGGTGGTCGTAAAAGACACTATATAAATGCAAATCTTTCTTTCTTTCTATAACGTTGTAACCGGATTATAAAGGTAGGCACATTTAGATTATTAAACTGAATAAGCTAAGTGGCATTGTATTGAATGTAATATTGAGAGTTTAAAACATGATAGACAGAGCCACCGAACGGTTCCAGGCTTCTGATCATAGTGGGGGGGGGGGGGGAGGGAAGCCAGTGTGATATGAGATTACGTTTTCTTTTCAATAAAGATTGAAAGAGATAAGACATAAAAGGAGCTCACAAGAAAGGGTACCAGCAGCTGTGTGAACGGGAAACACACAAGGCGGTAGTGATGACATCTGCAATGAAATATATTAGATTTCAACTCCCAAAATCTCAAGAGGGCATCTCTTCGATCTACTCTGAGACTAGCGTAAGCACCAAAGACATCTCCTGCAATATGTGAGAATTATCGGTACCTGTATCTCATATATACTACATACTCAGACATTTTCAGTGTTTTCCTACGCCTCGTACCTCGTACTAGGAGGTAAAGACTGTATGACAATATGCTAAAAATCTCCACAAGGGCAATATGAGAATATCCTATATAAAGCCTCTGTCTTGTGCTCCTGTTTGCTGAAGGTCCACACCAGGAGCCTAACCTGGCAAAACAATCTGTCAAATGTATTTTATTTAGTGCACCACTTGTTTGGGTGAAAGAATGGAAAACATTTCCAGTCTTATTACCAAATTCAATTCTTGTGATAGGATTTTCCACTTCAACCAAAAGCACCTACCTTGGAAAATAATTTAGCTACGCAGCACGTGGCCTCTGAAGTGATATTCTTGGGGACAAGCATTGTCTTCTTGGACCGCATTGGTGTGGGATAAGCACGGGAGAAACAACAGCCTTTACACTGGAAGATGGGCAGTCCTGTTCTTGAAAAACGCGGGTTCTCCTTTAGGCGACAGTCTGGGCAACCTTCGGAGGGAAACAGAGTATGAACAGATGGGGTCATTCCTTCAAATACTGGATTGGACACAAACTACCTGCAAAGGTGTTGTGCAAATCATTTTCTGTTACTCTACATACATGACACAAGTCATATCAAAATGTGCCATCAGCCTTGTTGTGGTCATTTCTGGCAATTTTTCTGTTTCCATCCATCCCCCAAGAGATAAATGCACAGGCTCTTAAGTTTGTTCATGTTTGGTTGTGTCAGAAGTGAATGCAGGTTATATTTGTACTGCAGAGGGAACCAGAATGGTCCCTGGGGCTTTAGTTTAAGTAGCAGATCCCAAGCAACAATAAGAAAACTGCAAATGTGTAATACATAGAATTACATTGAGTTTACAGCCCAAATTCAGAGAAATTCAGCCCAACTCTTCCATGCCGGTTTTTATGCTCCACACTATATTTCTTCTCACCCTATCAGCAAAACCTTCTGTTCCTTTCTCCCTCATGTGCTTATCTAGCTTCCCCTTAAATGCAACTAAACTATTTGCCTCAATTACTCATTGTGGTAGCGAATTCCACATTCTCGCCACTCTCTGGGTAAAGAAGTTTCTCCTGAATTCCCTATTGAATTTATTAGTGACTATCTTATATTTATGATCACTGATTTTGGACACCCCACAAGTGAAAATACAATGATGATGAGAATAACAGGGGCCATTTTCTGACTTTGTGCTCCCGGTGAGAAATTTCGCCCACTGAGGCAACATGTTGGAAATTAGGGCAAGTGCTATGTGTTCATTGTATTCAGCTGGTGGGTATTAATTGGGGACTCTCTTGCTCTCAAATATATATGTGAGTAGGCTGGGGAACGGTTGCAAGCCTATCTTGAGGTGCACAATATGTACTGTGTGTCTCTGTGACTGAAGCCCTCTAAAGCCTAGGCTTTAGTATTCCTATTGGCTCTACAGGAGAGTAGGAAGAGGGGGAGCAATTTGATTGCTTCCTTGTTAGCTCTCCATATTGGGAAAGTGAGGGAGAACCCCAACTACAACTATACCAACTGGAAGAAAAGAATATCTACTTGGAAGGAGGGAGACTACTGCCAACCAAAGATCAACACATGGTAGGTGTTGGAGCACTTTCTCTTCAAGATTATCAGCTGTAGGTGGGGGGAGGAAGAAGATAAAGGCTGAACAATTGTGAGGGGGGTGTGTGTGCTCTTTCAAAATCAACTGGGCTGCAGACCCCTATACACACAGCCGTCCTGCCCCCATTGCCTGGCTCGGGACAGCTGGGGCCGCCTGGGTGAAGTTTATCTTTCCATTAACAAGACTTGGTGGAGGTCTGTGCCTGGGCAGTTCCACCTGTTCAGGGTGACGACATCTCCTCCCACTACCAGCAAGATCCTAAAGACTTGTATTTAACAACTAGAAAATGCACCTCTGCAACATACCCAGCCGCCCATCGAGCCCCGTTTTGAGTGGTGACCCCACCTCTGCATTCCTCCTTCCTGAGAGGCAACCTCTTCCTTTGTTATTATTCATGTTTCTTTTTTGAGTGGAAGGGAGAAGGTATCTCTCCCATCCTGACACCACAATGGGTTTTCCTTTTTTCTAAACCACTCTGTTTAAGGAAAAGTCGATATTAATCTCAGGCCTAAAACTTGGGGTGAGTGCAGCCCTTAATAAACAGCAATGGCGACTTCCTCTTCGCTGGTGACGGGGCAAGCAAGGACATACGCGGGTGTGGCAGCTATAGACACCCCTGCTGCCCTGTCGCCTTCCACCCTTAACAACAAAAACATGGGGTGAAGAGCTACACTCAAATTCTAACTTGATTTGTTAAGTTTTATTTCAATTGGGTTTCATTTACGGTGTATTGGTTGTGCCCCTTTAAAAGTGGGCAGTCGCTTTGTTTTAATTGGTGATGGCACCAGCCATCAATCACTGACATGCACATATAAAAGGTGCAAGTGACTGAAGACTAGGCTCTGCTACTCTATCCTTCATCGCCTGGCTATCTGACTTTTTTCCAGACTGATTTTGGAATGTTGAATGCTGTCTAGTATAGCCACTGACAGTGACATACATGCTTGTTAAAGAAGGGCTGGAACAAGGCTGGCCCACAAACATGATGAACACCCTGAATCTCACCAGCACCAGTAGCACGGATGTGATGGGCATGAATTAATTCGATTTTGTTTTCTCTCCATGAAGCCTTTGGGCAAAAAGGGAAGTAAACAGAACACCGTATATACAGTTTAGCTTTATTAAAAAAAGCTACCAATCAAACATATACTTGAACAATCTCACACGTTATTTGTATTTCAGTATGAAGTGGTGCAAATTGGAAGGAAGAATAAGGAAGTCACATACTGCTTGGAAAGTAAGTGTCTAAATGGGGTAGAGAAGCAGGGGGACTTGGGAATACAGATACACACATCACTGAAATAGCGACGGAGGTTAACGAGGCCATAAAATTGCAAATAATGGGGTTAATTTCTAGCGGAATAGAACTGAAAAGCAGAGAAGTTCTGTTATAGAACCTTGGTCAGCTCACACTTCAGTTATTGTGTGAAGGTCTGGTCTGCACATTATAAAAAGGACAGAGGCACGGGAACAGGTGCAGAAAGGGTTTTCAAGGATGATATCAGAACTGCGAGGATATAGGTATCAGGAAAGCCTGAACAGGCTGGGGTTCCTTACTCTAGAACGAGAACACGGATGGGTGACATAATAGAGATCTTTAAAATTAAGAAGGGGTTTAGAATCATAAAATCATACAAATCATAAAATCATCAAGATACAACACAAAGGGCCCAAAATTCCACATTGACTTTTTCTGGCCCTATTTAAAATTAACGGCCGATTTTTTAAGCCAAGGTAGCGCCACCCCCCCACCCACCCCACAAAAATCCAAAGTTTTGCCATTTTTCTTTTTGAATTTGGCGCCACGCAGAAAGATCTTCGCTTGTGTGGGTGGAGCTAATTGATAGCACCGGAAAACCATGCAGGATGCAGGAAAAAAACTCCTGTTTTCCACCCCCGAAGTGACGAGTCTGCTCTTTTTTAAGAGCCATTCGATCTGTGAGTATCTGTGAAACCAAAAAAACGATCCAGAGAACTCATCATATCCTAACAATGGAGACTGAATCTGAAAGGAAAATGGACAAGAGATTTACTGAGGATGAAAATGAGACCCTGTAGATGCCATTGAAAGGATATGTCAGCAGATTGGCAACAAGGATGCCGGCAAGCTGAAACCCTCAGCAATGAATAAAGCTTGGGACCGTATGGCAGAAGAGTTTTCAGCGGTGGCATCTGTCCAGAGGGACGGCAAGCAGTGCAGCAAGAAGTGGCAGGACTCTGGCCAAGTAGTTAATGTAAGTAATATTCTTATGTATGCACTGCAATTACTAGAATTGGAAATGTGAATTGTAAAAGCAGGAACGGCGAGGTCGGGGCGATGGAGCGGCGAGAGATTGTAGATGGAAGTGACCGGGGCCCAGGAGAGGCGCGGGTTCGGGGCCCAGAAGAGGCGAGGGCCCAGGGGCAGCAAGGGCCAGCCCACACTGCGATATGTGTGCGCACTAGGTCCGTGCAGCAGAGCTGGTCTCCAGTCATCCTGATTAATCCTTGCCATTGGACCAAGACCTAGCTCTGTCAAGCCCGTGTGGTGGCTGGTGTACAACGGCCACCACACGTTAAAAATACACCCATAGGCATCTTCCACCTTCAATATGCAGTTTGGGACCTGGAATATTAGATCCTTCATTGAAACGTCTGTGAACTCATTGAACTCGTTCCTTTTTGGCGTGGAAGCAAGTCATCCTTGCGTTGAGGGACCGCCTAAGATGAAGGAGAAGAAAGTATGTGACTATCTGTGTGTGCCACAACAGCAGAAGGTCCCTCTCTTAAAAAATTGTATTTTCATCTTTGCAGAAGAAGTTGCCACACAACAATCAAGAGCAGACAAAAATCGGCAGAGGTGTGCCAAATATGCACCACTTATACCATTAGAAATGAGGGTCGCTGGTATGATTGGTGCTGGCTTCAGAAGATCGACCAACCTTGCACAAGCTGGGACCAACTTCCCGAGAGAGGATAAGTCCTGCAAATTCCACAGTCTGGGTTGGCTAAATGTTAAGTACTGTGTGGGCTACGCTTCAGTTTAAAGGGGATGTACTCTCCGCCGGCTACGAATGTGCTATCATTCATCGTGGTCCTTCAAATGAGCCTGCGCTATGTGAGCTTACTCATGTCACCCTGCCCCCTCCCCTCCTGCTAACCATTCGTCTGTTCTGTTATATTTTGCAGATGTTGCACACGCATCATTGAATGAAGGTCAATCCCCCACCGCGGCACCAGAACCAGTGGATGATGAGCAAGATCTTCCACGGCACGGTGAGGCTGAAGAGGAGGAGAATCAGGAGGAACAGGATGACGCCGGTATTGGTGACATTGCATTTGGAGGATGTGGTGCCAAACAGGCATGTACCAAGCCCTTTCGAGGCCACTACGGGACGTTTAGTGGTTGTCCGGCCTCCGATTTCGCGGCGGGTCCCAGTGGGTTGCAGCACACCACACCCAGGGTACAGGTAACAAGGGGAAGGAAAGCTCAACATTTCTCTCCTGAAATGCATGATACACCGGAGGTGGCAGAGCTCATGGGAATGAGTGGGGAGAGCATTGAACTTACCAGATTGCTCATTGAGACCATGGGTGGGATGCAGGCGAGAAATAGCGGGACTGTCGGCAGAAGTAGCAGGATTGCCGCGAGGAATGGAAGCAACACTGTCGGCAGGAGTTGCAACACTGTTGGGAGAGATCAGGGAGGGAATATCCGAGATAGCTGGTGCAATACGGCAGGAATTTATTTTCTCAGAGGGTTGTATATTTGTGGCATTCGCTGCCTCAGAGAGCTATGGAAGCCGGGACATTTAATAGATTTAAGACAGAGATAGACAGTTTCTCAACTGATAAGGGAATAAGGGGCTATGGGGAGCGGGCGGGGAAGTGGAGCTGAGTCCATGATCGGATCAGCCATGATCGCAGTAAATGGCAGAGCAGGCTCGAGGGGCTGTATAGCCTACTCCTGCTCCTATTTCTTATGTTCTTATGTTCTAACACACGCAGGCTGTCATTGCCCAGCAGCAATTGATGGCATCAATTGATGCCAATCCTACTCCAATACCCAGACCAACCTTGGTTGATCCACAGCCTGAAGAAGCCGAAGTTGCTCAAGCTGGGACTTCCAGATTGCCGTCTCCTGTGTCTGATAACCAAGAAGTGCAGTGCCGTACCCGAGACAGTAACAAACACCTCAGGGTCACCGGCAATAGGACCAAGGCTGCGCCATCGGCCAATGGTAATGGCAAGTACAAGAGGGGCGAGGCAAAGAATGGCAGGCGATACGGCGGTGTTTGATTAATTGGGAGGAGAGATGGCTGCAGCTAAAGTTTGTTTGTCGCTGTTGCTGTTGTTGTGCTGTTCTTTTGTTCTTTTATTGTTATTTCAGTGATTTTAATTGAAAAGTTTAGTTTGATACAAATGTTTTTATGAAAGTACCATACAAGTGTACAAATGTTTAATAAACTTAATTAATTTTTCAAGTAAATCAGAATTATGTAGACATTATTTTTTTCAAGTAAACTAACAAAACAGTATTTTTCCCTGTAAACCAACATTATGTGTTCTATTATTTCAAGTAAACCGATATCATGTACATTATTTTTTCAAGTAAACCAACACATTATGTCCATAATTTTTTAAGAATAACAGGTGCAAATAGTCAACATGGTGCGACACAATGGTCAAACGGCCATTCAGCCTTCATGCTGAAATGCCCTCAAGGATTAGCTGATGACACAATGCTCTTGCAATGGCGTAAGGTCCATGAGGCCTCCTCCTTCGCCGTCGTCGTCGTCCTGCGGGTTGAGGGGCTGGTCCTCCTGCTGCTGCTACTCCTCCTCAGCCTCCTCCTCTTCTTCCTCCTCCTCCTCCTCCTCCTCATCAGCCTCCACCTCCTCTCACTCTCTCGCCTGAGGTGGCTCTTCAATGTCCAGTGCCTGTTCCCGCACGATGGGTAAGTCGTGCAGCATGCAGCACACGACAGTGAAGCGACCGACCTGGTCAGGGGAGTATTGCAGTGAGCCTCCAGAGTGGTCCAGGCATCGGAAACGTTGCCTTAGCACTCCAAATGTCTTCTTGACGATGTTGCGTGTGGCTATGTGGCAGATATTGTAGTGACGCTCGCCTTCTGTCTGAGGGTTCCAGAGGGGGGGGTCATGAGCCAGATGGCAAACCCGTAACCTTTGTCTCCCAGAATCTAGCTCTGCCCTTGTGGCTGCTGCTGTAACATAAAAGATACAGCGCTCTCGCGTAGGATGAAAGCATCATGGAGTGTTTGCTAGTGCTGTTGGGGAGGGTTTAAACGAATATGGCAGGGGGATGGGAATCTATGCAGTGAGACAGAGGGAAATAAAATGGGGGCAGAAGCAAAGGATAGAAAGGAGATAAGGAAAAGTGGAGGGCAGAGAAATCAAAGGCAAAAATCAAAAAGGGCCACATTACAACATAATTCTAAAAGAACAAAGTGTTAAAAAAACAAGCCTGAAGGCTCTGTGTCTCAATGCGAGGAGCATTCGTAATAAGGTGGATAAATTAATTGCGCAGATAGCTGTTAAAGGATATGATGTAATTGGAGTTACGGAGGCATGGCTCCAAGGTGACCAAGGCTGGGAACTCAACATCCAGGGGTATTCAACATTCAAGAAGGATAGACAGAAAGGAAAAGGAAGTGGGGTAGTGTTGCTGGTTAAAGAGGAGATTAACGCAATAATAAGGATGGACATTAGCTTGGATGATGTGGAACCTGTATGGGTAGAGCTGCGGAATACCAAAGGGCAGAAAACGCTAGTGGGGGTTGTGTACAGACCACCAAACAATAATAGTGAGGTTGGGGATGGCATCAAACAGGAAATTAGGGATGCTTGCAATAAAGATACAGCAGTTATCATGGGTATACATATAGATTGGGCTAACCAAACTGGTAGCAATACGGTGGAGGAGGATTTCCTGGCGTGTATAAGGGATGGTTTTCTAGACCAAGATGTCGAGGAACCAGCTAGAGAGCTGGCCATCCTAGACTGGGTGTTGTGTAATGAGAGAGGATTAATTAGCAATCTTGTTGTGCGAGGCCCCTTGAGGAAGAGAGACCATAATATGGTAGAATTCTTCATTAAGATAGAGTGACACAGTTAATTCAGAGACTAGGGTCCTGAACTTAAAGAAACATAGCAACATAGAAAATAGGTGCAGGAGTAGTCCATTCGGCCCTTCGAGCCTTCCCCCACCATTCAATAAGATCATGGCTGATCATTCACCTCAGTACACCTTTCCTGCTTTCTCTCCATACCTCTTGATCCCTTTAGCCGTAAGGGCCTTATCTAATACCTTCTTGAATATATCCAATGAACTGGCATCAACAACTCTCTGCGGCAGGGAATTCCACAGGTTAACAACTCTCTGAGTGAAGAAGTTTCTCCTTATCTCAGTCCTAAATGGCTTACCCCTTATCC
This sequence comes from Pristiophorus japonicus, assembly GCF_044704955.1. Classification (NCBI taxonomy): domain Eukaryota; kingdom Metazoa; phylum Chordata; class Chondrichthyes; family Pristiophoridae; genus Pristiophorus; species Pristiophorus japonicus. Next base: position 160,529,318 of record NC_091985.1, read on the forward strand.
TGAGACTGTGCCCCCTGGTTCTGGACTTCCCCAACATCGGGAACATTCTTCCTGCATCTAACCTGTTCAGTCCCGTCAGAATTTTATATGTTTCTATGACATCCCATCTCATCCTTCTAAACTCCAGTGAATAAAGGCCCAGTCGATCCAGTCTCTCCTCATATGTCATTCCTACCATCCGGGGAATCAGTCTGGTGAAACTTCGCTGTACTCCCTCAATAGCAAGAACATCCTTCCTCAGATTAGGAGACCAAAACTGAACACAATATTCCAGGTGAGGCCTCACCAAGGCCCTGTACAACTGCAGTAAGACCTCCCTGCTCCTATACTCAAATCCCCCAGCTATGAAGGCCAACATACCATTTGCCTTCTTCATCGCCTGCGTACCTGCATGCCTACTTTCAATGACTGATGTACCATGACACCCAGGTCAAGTTGCACTTCCCCTTTTCCTAATCTGTCACCATTCAGATAATATTCTGCCTTCGTGTTTTTGTCCCCAAAGTGGATAACCTCACATTTATCCACATTATACTGCATCTACAATGCATTTGCCCATTCACCTAACCTGTCCAAGTCACTCTGCAGCCACTTGGCATCCTCCTCAGAGCTCACACCGCCACCCAGTTTAGTGTCATCTGCAAACTTGGAGATATTAAATTCAATTCCTTCATCTAAATCGTTAATGTATATTGTAAATAGCTTGGGTCCCAGTGCTCAGCCCTGCGGCACCCCACTAGTCACTGCCTGCCATTCTGAAAAGGACCCGTTTATCCCGACTCTCTGCTTCCTGTCTGCCAATCAGTTCTCTGTCCACGTCAGTACATTACACCCAATACCATGTACTTTAATTTTGCACACTAATGCCGTGTGGGACCTTGTCAAAAGCCTTTTGAAAGTCCAAATACACCACATCCACTGGTTCTCCCTTGTCCACTCTACGAGTTACATGCTCAAAAAATTCTAGAAGATTTGTCAAGCATGATTTCCCTTTCATAAATCCATGCTGACTTGGACCGATCCTGTCACTGCTTTCCAAATGTGCTGTTATTTCATCTTTAATAATTGATTCTAACATTTTCCCCACTACTGATGTCAGGCTAACTGGTCTATAATTACCCGTTTTCTCTCTCCCTCCTTTTTTTAAAAAGTGGTGTTACATTAGCTTCACTCCAGTCCATAGGAACTGATCCAGAGTCAATAGACTGTTGAAAAATGATCACCATTGCATCCACTATTTCTTGGGCCACTTCCCTAAGTACTCTGGGATGCAGACTATCAGACCCCGGGAATTTATTGGCCTTCAATCCCATCAATTTCCCTAACACAGTTTCCCGCCTAATAAGGATATTTTTCAGTCCCTCCTTCTCACTAGACGCTCGGTCACCTAGTTATTTGTGTCTTCCTTCGTGAAGACAGAACCAAAGTATTTGTTCAACTGGTCTGCCATTTCTTTGTTCCCCATTATAAATTCAAGTGAATCTGACTGCAAGGGACCTACGTTTGTCTTCACTAATCTTTTTCTCTTCACATAGCTATAGAAGTTTTTGCAGTCAGTTTTTATGTTCCCGGCAAGCTTCCTCTCATACTCTATTTTCCCCCTCCTAATTAAACACTTTGTCCTCCTCTGCTGAATTCTAAATTTCTCCCAGTCCTCAGGTTTGCTGCTTTTCTGGCCAATTTATGTGCCTCCTCCTTGGATTTAACACTATCCTTAATTTCCCTTGTTAACCACAGTTGAGCCATCTTCCCCGTTTTATTTTTACTCCAGACAAGGATGTACAATTGTTGAAGTTCATCCATGTCATCTTTAAATGTTTGCCATTGTCTATCCACCGTCAACCCTTTGAGTATCATTCGCCAGTCTATTCTAGCCAATTCACGTCTCATACCATTGAAGTTACCTTTCCTTAAGTTCAGGACCCTGGACTCTGAATTAACTGTGTCACTCTCCATCTTAATAAAGAATTCTACCATATTATGGTCACTCTTCCCCAAGGGGCCTCGCACAACAAGATTGCTAATTAGTCCTTTCCCATTACACATCACCCAGTCTAGGATGGCCAGCCCTCTAGCTGGTTCCTCGACATATTGGTCTAGAAAACCACCCCTGATACACTCCAGGAAATCCTCCTCCACCGCATTGCTACCAGTTTGGATAGCCCAATCTATATGTAGGTTAAAGTCGCCCATGATAACTGCTGAACCTTTATTGCAAGCATCCCTAATTTCTTGTTTGATGCTGTCCCCAACCTCACTACTACTGTTTGGTGGTCTGTACACAACTCCCACTAGTGTTTTCTGCACTTTGGTATTCCGCAGCTCCACCCATACAGATTCCACATCATCCAAGCTAATGTCCTTTCTTACTATTGCGTTAATTTCCTCTTTAACCAGCAACGCTACCCCACCTCTTTTTCCTTTCTGTCTATCCTTCCTGAATGTTGAATGTTAAATGTTGAATACCCCTGGATGTTGAGTTCCCAGCCTTGGTCACCCTGGTGACATTTATCCGTGATGCCAATTATATCATATGCATTAATTGCTGCCTGTGCCATTAATTTGTCCACCTTATTAAGAATACTTCTCGCATTGAGGCACAGAGCTTTCAGGCTTGTCTTTTTAACATACTTTGCCCTTTTAGAATTTTGCTGCAATGTGGCCCTTTTGATTTTTGCCTTGGGTTTCTCTGCCCTCCACTTTTACTTTTCTTCTTTCTATCTTTTGCTTCTGCCCCCATTCTACTTTCCTCTGTCTCCCTGCATAGGTTCCCATCCCACTGCTATATTAGTTTAACCCCTCCCCAACAGCACTAGCAAACACTCCCCTGGGACATTGGTTCCGGTCCTGCCCAGTTGCAGACCATCCGGTTTGTACTGGTCCCACCTCCCCCAGAACCGGTTCCAATGTCCCAGGAATTTGAATCCCTCCCTTCTGCACCACTTCTGAAGCCATGTATTCATCTGAGCTATCCTGCGATTCCTACTCTGACTAACACGTGGCACTGGTAGCAATCCTGAGATTACTACCTTTGAGGAAGAAAGGTAAGTTCAATGGTATGAGACGTGAATTGGCTAGAATAGACTGGCGAATGATACTTAAAGGGTTGCCAGTGGATAGGCAATGGCAGACATTTAAAGATCACATGGATGAACTTCAAAAATTGTACATCCCTGTCTGGCGTAAAAATAAAACGGGGAAGGTGGCTCAACCGTCGCTAACAATAGAAATTAGGGATAGTGTTAAATCCAAGGAAGAGGCATCTAAATTGGCCAGAAAAAGCAGCAAACCTGAGGACTGGGAGAAATTTAAAATTCAGCAGAGGAGGACAAAGAGTTTCATTAGGAGGGGGGAAATAGAGTATGAGAGGAAGCTTGCAGGGAACATTTAAACTGACTGCAAAAGCTTCTATAGATATGTGAAGAGAAAAAGATTAGCGAAGACAAATGTAGGTCCCTTGCAGTCAGAATCAGGTGAATTTATAATGGGGAACAAAGAAATTGCAGACCAATTGAACAAATACTTTGGTTCTGTCTTCACTAAGGAAGACACAAATACTCGGGGGCCGAAGGTCTAGCGAGAAGGAGGAACTGAAGGAAATCCTTATTAGTCAGGAAATTGTGATAGGGAAATTGATGGGATTGATAGTCTGCATCCCTTAAGTATTAAGTACTTAAGGAAGTGGCCCGGGAAATAGTGGATGCATTGGTGGTCATTTTCCAACAGTGTATAGACTCTGGATCAGTTCCTATGGATTGGAGGGCAGCTAATGTAACCCCACTTTTTAAAAAAGGAGGGAGAGAGAAAACAGGGAATTATAGACCAGTTAGCCTGACATCAGTAGTGGGGAAAATGTTGGAATCAATTTTTAAAGATGTAATAGCAATGCATTTGGAGAGCAGTGACAGGATCGGTCCAAGTCAGCATGGATTTATGAAAGGGAAATCATGCTTGACAAATCTTCTAGAATTTTTTGAGGGTGTAACTAATAGAGTGGACAAGGGAGAACCAGTGGATGTGGTGTATTTGAACATTCAAAAGGCTTTTGACAAGGTCCCACACAAGAGATTAGGGTGCAAAATTAAAGCACATGGTATTGGGGGTAATGTATTGACGTGGATAGAGAACTGGTTGGCAGACAGGAAGCAAAGAGTATGAATAAACGGGTCCTTTTCAGAATGGCAGGCAGTGACTAGTGGGGTACCGCAAGGTTCAGTGCTGGGACCCCAGCTATTTACAATATACTTTAATGATTTAGACAAAGGAATTGAATGTAATATCTACAAGTTTGCAGATGACACTCAGCTGGGTGGCAGTGTGAGCTGTAAGGACGATGCTAAGAGGCTGCAGGGTGACTTCGACAGGTTAGGTGAGTGGGCAAATGCATGGCAGATGCAGTATAATGTAGATAAATGTGAGGTTATCCACTTTGGTGGCAAAAACAGGAAGGCAGAATATTATCTGAATGGTGACAGATTAGGAATAGGGGAGGTGCAACGAGACCTGGGTGTCATGGTACATAGTCATTGAAAGTTGGCATGCAGGTACAGCAGGTGGTGAAGAAGGCAAATGGTAAGTTGGCCTTCATAGCAAGAGGATTTGAGTATAGGAGCAGGGAGGACTTACTGCAATTGTACAGGGCCTTGAATATTGTGTACAGTTTTGGTCTCCTAATCTGAGGAAGGACATTCTTGCTATTGAGAGACTGCAACAAACAGACTAATTCCTGGGATGGCAGGACTGACATATGAAGAAAGATTGGATCGACTAGGCTTATATTCACTGGAATTTAGAAGAATGAGAGGAGATCTCATAGGAACATATAAAATTCTGATGGGATTGAACAGGTTAGATGCAGGAAGAATGTTCCTGATGTTGGGAAAGTCCAGGACCAGGGGTCACAGCCTAAGGATAAGGGGTACGCCATTTAGGACCGAGATGAGGAGAAACTTCTTCAATTAGAGAATTGTGAACCTGTGGAATTCTCTACCACAGAAAGTTGTTGAGGCCAGTTCGTTAGATATATTCAAAAGAGAGTTAGATGTGGCTCTTACGGCTAAAGGGATCAAGGGGTATGGAGAGAAAGCAGGAATGGAGTACTGAAGTTCCATGATCAGCCGTGATCATATTGAATGGTGGTGCAGGCTCGAAGGGCCGAATGGCCTACTCCTGCACCTATTTTCTATGTTTTGATGTTTGGATGTTCCCTGGATATTTGGCATCCACTGCCATGATATGCTGCATATGGTCACACACAATCTGCATGTTTAAGGAGTGGAACCCTTTTCAGTTCCAGTAAACCTCCGAATCGTCTAAAGGTGCTCGCAGGACAATATGCATTCAGTCAATGGTGGCCTGTATCTTGGGGAAGCCAGCAATTCTTGAGAAGCCTATAGTCCTTTCATACTGTGCCTCCCTGGTCATCGGGAACTTGATCAAGTCGCCCCTCTGTGCATACAGTGCAGTAGTCACCTGGCGAATGCACCTATGTGTAGCATGTTGCGAGATGCAGCATACGTCCCCAGTTGATGCTTGAAAGGAGCCGGAGGCAAAGAAAGCAAATGCTGCAGTCACCTTCACCTCTACAGGCAGTGCAGTCCTCCTCCCACCTTTATAAGCTGGCATATCTCTGCGACCACCTCCTTTCCAAAGCACAATCTTCTGACGCACTCTGCCTCACTCAGGTGCAGGTGTGAGCGCCTCTCCCTGTAAACACGATCTGGGTAAGGCCTCCTCCCCATCAGTCTGCTAGCTCTCTGATGCCTCAGATATTGCTGCCGAATTAGCCTTCTCCTTCGAAAAGCCAGCAGACAATATGCATGCAGCAGATTTGGCACTGTTAGAATTGCCCCCATTGCTTAAATTTCCTTCACAACGAATTCAGTGCTCACAAAAAGCAAGCACACACAGCCTTCCCTCCAATAGGTTAACGCCCTGGTCGATCGAACCCACTCTGCGCATGCGCAACACTCGACTCGAAGCTCGGTTTCCAGGGTAATGCGACGCACAATCACAAGTCAGCAGAGATTTCAGCCAGAAATACAACATATAAAATCAACACTGGGGGAGGGGGGATGGGAAATGTACAAATTTGCACCGAACTGTTGACATCCCGTCTCCTCCGCTGCTCACCAGTCGGGCTCGAGGCACACAGGGTCGGAGCGCCGGCTGGCTGGCAAGATCGCTCCCTTGGCCGGACACAGGAGCTCAGCACTTGGCTTCCACCTCCCCCCGGGCTTCTTTGGAACCCAAGTGTCAAGCATCTGTGTCCGGCTGAGAGAGCGATCCTGCCGGCCAGCATGCTGACCCTGTGTGCCTCGTGCCCGCCCAGTGAGCAGCGAAGACGGGACATCAACAGTTGGGTGGTGGTGGAAGTTAAGCACCCCTCGCGCAATTTCACTTTTCCACTGGAATAAAGTTTACCTTTTCCCTCCGCACATTTTAAGTAGTTTATATACGATATAAGTATAGTTGTCTCCCTCCAAAAGCTATAAATCAGCTCCGTTTAGAACAATAGCGTCGATAACACTGATTTCAATGGCCCCGATTGGGTAAGGTTTTTCAAGGCGGTCCCCAGCGCCATTTTTGAAAGAATCCTTATTGGTAAAACTCACAAAAACTGGCAAAAATGGTGCTACGGGTGGGTTGGACCCCGAATGACGGCATTAAAAACGGTACTTAACAAAAACGGCCGTTACCTGTTAAAGACGGTGTTATACTCTTGGCAAAATTAAGTTAGCTCCAAAAAACACTGATACCTCCAAAATTTTGGCGCTAAATGGTGGCAAGTTTTGAGCCCAAAAGGGAGGCCATTCAGCCCGTCGTGCCTGTGCCGGCCCTTTGGTAGAGCTATCCCATTAATCCCACTCTTTGCTCTTTCCCAGAGCCTTGTATATTTTTCCCTTCAAGTATTTATCCAGCTCTCTTTTGAATGTTACTATTGAATCTGCTTCCACCACCCTTTCAGGCAGCGCATTCCAGATCACAACTCGCTGTGTTTTTAAAAAAAATGTTTCCTCGTGTTGTCTCTGCTTTTTTTGCCAATCACCTTAAATCTGTGTCCTCTGGTCACTGAGCCTCCTGCCACTGGAAACAGTTTCTCCTTATTTACTCTATCAAAACCGATCATGATTTTGCACACCTCTATCAAATCCCCTCTTAACATTCGCTGCTCTAAAGAGAACAACCCCAGCTTCTCCAGTCTATCCGTACAACTGAAGTTCCTCATCCCTGATACCTTTCTAGTAACTCTCCTCTGTGTTACATAGAAACATAGAAACATAGAAAATAGGTGCAGGAGTAGGCCATTCGGCCCTTCTAGCCTGCACCGCCATTCAATGAGTTCATGGCTGAACATGCAACTTCAGTACCCCATTCCTGCTTTCTCACCATACCCCTTGATTCCCCTAGTAGTAAGGACTTCATCTAACTCCTTTTTGAATATATTTAGTGAATTGGCCTCAACAACTTTCTGTGGTAGAGAATTCCACAGGTTCACCACTCTCTGGGTGAAGAAATTCCTCCTCATCTCGGTCCTAAATGGCTTCCCCCTTATCCTTAGACTGTGTCCCCTGGTTCTGGACTTCCCCAACATTGGGAACATTCTTCCTGCATCTAACCTGTCTAACCCCGTCAGAATTTTAAACGTTTCTATGAGGTCCCCTCTCATTCTTCTGAACTCCAGTGAATACAAGCCCAGTTGATCCAGTCTTTCTTGATAGGTCAGTCCCGCCATCCCGGGAATCAGTCTGGTGAACCTTCGCTGCACTCCCTCAATAGCAAGAATGTCCTTCCTCAGGTTAGGAGACCAAAACTGTACACAATACTCCAGGTGTGGCCTCACCAAGGCCCTGTACAACTGTAGCAACACCTCCCTGCCCCTGTACTCAAATCCCCTCGCTATGAAGGCCAACATGCCATTTGCTTTCTTAACCGCCTGCTGTACCTGCATGCCAACCTTCAATGACTGATGTACCATGACACCCAGGTCTCTTTGCACCTCCCCTTTTCCTAATCTGTCACCATTCAGATAATAGTCTGTCTCTCTGTTTTTACCACCAAAGTGGATAACCTCACATTTATCCACATTATACTTCATCTGCCATGCATTTGCCCACTCACCTAACCTATCCAAGTCGCTCTGCAACCTCATAGCATCCTCCTCGCAGCTCACACTGCCACCCAACTTAGTGTCATCCGCAAATTTGGAGATACTACATTTAATCCCCTCGACTAAATCATTAATGTACAGTGTAAACAGCTGGGGCCCCAGCACAGAACCTTGCAGTACCCCACTAGTCACTGCCTGCCATTCTGAAAAGTCGCCATTTACTCCTACTCTTTGCTTCCTGTCTGACAACCAGTTCTCAATCCATGTCATCACACTACCCCCAATCCCATGTGCTTTAACTTTGCACATTAATCTCTTGTGTGGGACCTTGTCGAAAGCCTTCTGAAAGTCCAAATATACCACATCAACTGGTTCTCCCTTGTCCACTCTACTGGAAACATCCTCAAAAAATTCCAGAAGATTTGTCAAGCATGATTTCCCTTTCACAAATCCATGCTGACTTGGACCTATCATATTACCTCTTTCCAAATGCACTGCTATGACATCCTTAATAATTGATTCCATCATTTTACCCACTACCGATGTCAGGCTGACCGGTCGATAATTCCCTGTTTTCTCTCTCCCTCCTTTTTTAAAAAGTGGGGTTACATTGGCTACCCTCCACTCCATAGGAACTGATCCAGAGTCAATGGAATGTTGGAAAATGACTGTCAATGCATCCACTATTTCCAAGGCCACCTCCTTAAGTACTCTGGGATGCAGTCCATCAGGCCCTGGGGATTTATCGGCCTTCAATCCCATCAATTTCCCCATCACAATTTCCCGACTAATAAGGATTTCCCTCAGTTCCTCCTCCTTACTAGAACCTCCGACCCCTTTTATATCCGGAAGGTTGCTTGTGTCCTCCTCAGTGAATATCGAACCAAAGTACTTGTTCAATTGGTCCGCCATTTCTTTGTTCCCCGTTATGACTTCCCCTGATTCTGACTGCAGGGGACCTACGTTTGTCTTTACTAACCTTTTTCTCTTTACATATCTATAGAAACTTTTGCAATCCGTCTTAATGTTCCCTGCAAGCTTCTTCTCGTACTCCATTTTCCCTGCCCTAATCAAACCCTTTGTCCTCCTCTGCTGAGTTCTAAATTTCTCCCAGTCCCCGGGTTCGCTGCTATTTCTGGCCAATTTGTATGCCACTTCCTTGGCTTTAATGCTATCCCTGATTTCCCTTGATAACCACGGTTGAGCCACCTTCCCTTTTTTATTTTTACGCCAGACAGGAATGTACAATTGTTGTAGTTCATCCATGCGGTCTCTAAATGTCTGCCATTGCCCATCCACAGTCAACCCCTTCAGTATCATTCGCCAATCTATCCTAGCCAATTCACGCCTCATACCTTCAAAGTTACCCTTCTTTAAGTTCTGGACCATGGTCTCTGAATTAACTGTTTCATTCTCCATCCTAATGCAGAATTCCACCATATTATGGTCACTCTTCCCCAAGGGGCCTCGCACAACGAAATTGCTAATTAATCCTCTCTCATTACACAACACCCAGTCTAAGATGGCCTCCCCCCTAGTTGGTTCCTCGACATATTGGTCTAAAAAACCAATACTTCTGCACTCCAGGAAATCCTCCTCCACCGTATTGCTTCCAGTTTGGTTAACCCAATCTATGTGCATATTAAAGTCACCCATTATAACTGCTGCACCTTTATTGCACGCACCCCTAATTTCATGTTTGATGCCCTCCCCAACATCACTACTACTGTTTGGAGGTCTGTACACAACTCCCACTAACGTTTTTTGCCCTTTGGTATTCTGCAGCTCTACCCATATAGATTCCACATCATCCAAGCTAATGTCCTTCCGAACTATTGCCTTAATTTGCTCCTTAACCAGCAATGCTACCCCACCTCCTTTTCCTTTTATTCTATCTTTCCTGAATGTTGAATACCCCTGGATGTTGAGTTCCCAGCCCTGATGCAACACCTTGTAACCAGCATTCTACCGCCACCAGAGGGCGCATCTGTTGGAGTTCCAAGGGATCCCAGCATCCCTTGGGAGCAGTGCATATAAGCAGGCCTCCCATGCTGTTCTGGCACTCTGGAGTCAGAATAAAGCGACTAAGGTCACACTTACTCAAATCTACAGTACTCATTGCTTTATTTGAGACATAACACTCTGAACTCTGAACCCTCACTAAGGTCTTGACATTCTTCTTAAATTTCCTCTGCCATGTGTCTGCCCATTTTACTAGTCTGTCTATGTGCTCCTGAAATCTGTTACTGCCCTCATTGTTTACTACATTTCTCAGTATTATGTCATCTGCAACCTTTGAAATTATGCCCTGTACACCCAAGTCCAGGTCATTAATATATATATGAATATATATCAAAAGGAGCAGTGGTCCTAATACTGGGGAACACCACTGTATCCTTCCCTCCTGTCTGAAAAACAACCACTCACCACTACTCTCTGCTTTCTGTTATTTAGCCAATTTTGTATCCATGCTGCCTCTGCCCCTTCAATCCCATGGGCTTTAAGTTTGCTAACAGTCTATTATGTGGTATTTTGTCAAGTGCCTTTTGAAAGTACATATGCACAACATTGGTTTAACCCAGCCTTTGATTTTTATTTAGAAACAGTCCCCTTTAGCAGCGACCAGCATGGGAAGATTGCCTTTGATTTGCAAGAGCTCCCACTCGCAGGATGGCCATACCCTTTGGAATTCCCTCTTTCCCTCTTGCAGCTGGAGGTGAAGGAGGATTTGCACAGGATTCTCCAAGGGAGGACAGCCCGTACAGCAGACAAGTGGCATAGACCCACCATTACCCAATGTAGGCTGGTCCAAAGATCTATCAGATCTCCTTGGGCATGTCAACAGAGATATGCCTTTTCCACCTCTTCTTGAAGGAGGCCTTTCTGTAGGTTGGGATTGTGCCCTTTCACTGCCATTGTGCTATGAAAGTAGTTTTGAGAGGCTGGAAGTTGAAAAGATGTAGAATGATGTGTTAGGGGGACGAAACAGACACAGGTTACTGTGGAGACAAAGCTACCTTCTCTATCAAATAATGGCAAAAGTGCTGTCTGAAACTGCACAGTAGGAAATGGGGTTCATGAAATTGTGTGTATATTATATCGAAAGGCTTGCATATTGAGCACACTTCTTGTAAGTGTCCTGCCATACCCCAGATGTCACACATGAGACATTGCACACTGGCCTACCCTCTGGCTTGATGTGAGCACTGTCTATAAATGTGGCGAGAACCTCCTAAAGATGCTATTGCCAGAAGATGACAATTGGCCAGGATTCATCAGTTAAGATTTTGCCTTCAGAGAAATGTTTGCCTTGACAGCTACAGAATGTTATCAGTGTTGGTTTTCTCTCCTGCTATCTTCCACACATCCTGTCTTCAAATGGTGCCTTAAACCCGACCACTTGCTGGTCCAGTTGAGCCTTGGTGATACGCACCCTGTGCCGCAGCCTCCACCTCAGGGAAAGAACGCACGCCCTGCTCCACCACGAGGAGAACCACCAACGCCAGTCCACCACACTTCATGTAACGGGCCATCCTGCACACAGGCTGAAACACAAACAAGGGATGGTAAAAATCATTACTATAGTGGATAATAGAAACATAGAAACAGAAATTTACAGCGCAGAAGGAGGCCATTTCAGCCCATCGTGTCCGCGCTGGCCGACAAAGAGCCACACGGCCCTCGGTCAGCAGCCCTGAAGGTTACATATAAACCAATGAACAATGAACAATAACGGAAAGACAAAGAGCACCCAGCACAACCAGTCTGCCCCACACAACTGCGATACCCCTTTCGCTGAAACATTCTACACTCCACCCCAACCGGAACCATGTGATCTCCTGGGAGAGGCAAAAACCAGATAAAAACCCAGGCCAATTTAGGGAGAAAGAAATCTGGGAAAATTCCTCACCGACCTATCCAGGCGATCGAAACTAGTCCAGGAGACAATCAAGGGGCTATAGGGAGGGAGGAACTTAATACAATCACGATCACTAAAGAAGTAGTAATCGGTAAAATAATGGGACTAAAGGTGGACAAGCCCCCTGGACCTGATGCCTTACATCCTAGGGTCAAAAAAAGTGGCTGCAGAGATAGTGGATGTATTGGTTGTAATCTACCAAAATTCCCTGGATTCTGGGGCGGTCCCAGCGGATTGGAAAACCGCAAATGTAACGTCCCTATTTAAAAAAGGAGACAGACAAAAAGCAGGAAACTATAGACCAGTTAGCCTAACATCTGTCACTGGGAAAATGCTGGAGTCCATTATTAAGGAAGCAGTAGCCGGACAATTGGAAAAGCATAATTCAATTAAGCAGAGTCAGCATGGTTTTATGAAAGGGAAATCATGTTTGACAAATTTGTTGGAGTTCTTTGAGGATTTAACGAGCAGGGTCGATAAAGGGGAACCATTGGATGTGGTGTATTTGGATTTCCAGAAGGTTTTTGAAAAGGTGCCACAATAAAGGTTACTGCACAAGATAAAAGTTCACGGGGTTGGGGGTAATATATTAGCATGGATAAAGGATTGGCTAACTGACAGAAAACAGTGAGTCGGGATAAATGGATCATTTTCCAGCTGGCAAACAGTAACTGGTGGGGTGCCGCAGGGATCGGTGCTGGGGCCTCAACTATTTACAATCTATATTAATGACTTGGGTGAAGGGACCGAGTGTAATGTAGCCAAGTTTGCTGATGATACAAAGACGGGTGGGAAAGTAAGTTGTGAGGAGGATACAAAGAGTCTGCAAAGGGATATAGACAGGTTAAGTGAGTGGGTGAAAAAATTGGCAGATGGAATATAATGATACATTTTGGCAGAAAAAATAGAAAAGCAAATTATAATTTAAATGGAGAAAAAATGCAAAGTGCTGCAGTACAGAGGGACCTGGGGTGCTTGAAACCTTGAGCGTGTAACACAAAAAGTGAGCATGCAGGTACAGCAAATAATCAGGAAGGCAAATGGAATGTTGGCCTTTATTGCAAGGGGGATGGAGTATAAAAGCAGGGAAATCCTGCTACAACTGTACAGGGTATTGGTGAGGCCACATCTGGAATACTGCGTATAGTTTTGTTCTCTGTATTTAAGGAAGGATAACTTGCATTGGAGGCTGTTCAGAGAAGGTTCACTAGGTTGATTCCGGAGATGAGGGGGTTGACTTATGAAGATAGGTTGAGTAGGTTGGGCCTCCACTCATTGGACTTCAGAAGAATGAGAGGTGATCTTATCGAAACGTATAAGATAATGAGGGGGCTCGACAAAGTGTGTGTTTCCACTCATGGGGGAAACTAAAAACAGTCTCAGAATAAGGGGCCGCCCATTTAAAACTGAGATGAGAAGTTGTAAATCTATGGAATTCTCTTTCCCAGAGAGCTGTGGAGGTCATTAAATATAGTTAAGCCGGAGATAGACAGATTTTTGAGCGATAAGGGAATAAAGGGTAATGGGGAGCGGGCAGGGAAGTGGAGCTGAGTCCATGATCAGATCAGCCATGATCTTATTAAATGGCGGAGCAGGCTCGAGGGGTCAGGTGGCCTACTCATGCTCCTATTTTTTATGTTCTTATGTGTTTATGTCACATGCTCAAATGAATCTAAAGTCTACTCACCCATTTGTGTTTAATGGTACACTATAGAGGTTGTAATCTGCTGGAAATCTCCCCCCCGGCAACACCCTGGTCCATTCCGCAGTCACCCCCAGCAGCCCCTCTTCTTCCCAGGGCACCTTCCCGTGCAAGCACAGGATATGCAACACCTGCCCTTTTATCTCCTCCCTTCCCACTATCCAGGGCCCCAAATACTCCTTCCAGGTGAAACAGTGATTTACTTTTACTTCTTTCAATTTAGTATACTGTATTCGCTACTCACGATGTGGTCTCCTCTACATTGGGTGACTGCTTTGCGGAGCATCTCCATTCACTCCGCAAGTGTGAACCCGAGCTTCCGGTCGCCTGTCACTTTAATTCCCCGTTCCACTCCCACTCCGACACTGTTCCAATGAAGCTCAACGCAAGCTCGAGGAACAGCACCTCATCTTTCGTTTAGGTACTTTACAGCCTTCTGGACTCAACATCGAGTTCAAAAATGTCAGAGCATAACCTCTGCCAATCTTTGGCTCCCTTTCCCCTCCCCCTTTTAAAATCTTAACAACAGTCTTTTTACAAATTAAGACAGTCTGGGGCTTTCCTCTCACGAGTTGATCGTCTCAGTTCAACTTTGGTTCTGGGTGAGCGTTCTGAGTCCATTGAGACTGAGGCTGAGTCTCAGATGGGAGTGGTCATGACCACATCAGAGACTGAAGGTTCAGAGTCAGTAATGTCAGCAGCAGTTGGTTGGTCACTGACTGTATCTTCCTCCCTCGGTTCCAGTTCATCCGTGTGCCGCAGTTTAATCTGGTCAAGGTGTTTCCTGCATGTTTGCCCATTCTTGAGCACGACAATAAACATTCTGTTACCCTCCTTGGCTGCAACAGTGCCAGCAATCCACTTTGGACCTTGACCATAGTTCAGTACATAAACCGCATTGTTGACCGAGATGTCACGTGACACGCTAACACGGTAATGACACCATTGCTGACTTTGACGTCTGTTTTCAACGCGATCATTCAATCAGGATGAACAAGCGAAAGCCTGGTCTAGAGATTTCTCTTCATCAGTCGTTCAGTAGCATGAACCCCAGTAAGCGTATGAGGTCTTGACCTATATCTGAGCAATAGACATGACAACCATCTCTGCAGTGAGCCCTGAGTTACACGTTTCATACTTTGCTTGATCGTTTGAATGGCACGCTCTGCTTGACCATTAGAAGCAGACTTGAATGGAGCTGGTCTCACATGTCTGATGCCATTGAGTTTCATGAACTCGTGGAACTCAAGACTTGTGAAGCAAGATCCATTGTCGCTCACAACAATGTTAGGCAAACCATGAGTAGCAAACATGATACGAAGGCTCTCAATGATAACTGTAGATGTGCTGGATGACATAATAACACACTCTATCCACTTAGAATATGCATCTACTACAACAAAAAACATCTTTCCTCGGAACGGGCCCACAAAATCAATGTGGATCCTCGACCATGGTTTGGATGGCCACGACCAAAGACTCAGCGGAGATTCCTCTGGCACTTTACTTAGCTGCATGCAAGTGTTGTATTGATGCACGCATGATTCCAGATCAGAGTCAATTCCAGGCCACCATACATGAGACCTAGCAATGGACTTCATCATGACAATACCAGGATGAGTACTATCAAGTTCATGTACAAATTTTTCTCTACCTTTCTTAGGCATGATTACATGATTACCCCACAGTAAACAGTCTGACTGAATGGACAGCTCATCCTTGCGACAGTTGTAAGGTTTGGTCTCCTCACGCATCTCCATCGGTATGGCAGACCAATCACCACTGAGTACACACCGTTTCACAACCGATAAAATAGGGTCATGGCTGGTCCAGATCCTAACTTGTTGAGCAGTAACAGGGGTTCCTTCACTCTCAAAAACATCCATGACTAACAGTAGATCTGCAGGTTGAGGCATCTCCATCTCAGTTGTGGGTAAGGGCAGACGACTCAGTGCATCAGCATAATTCTCAATACCAGGTCTATGACAGATGACGTAATCATAGGCAGACAATGTCAGCGCCCATCTTTGAATGTGGGACGATGCACTGGTATTAATACCTTTGTTTTTTGCAAACAATGAAATGAGTGGCTTGTGATCCGTTTCTAGTTCAAAACGAAGACCAAACAGGTACTGGTGCATTTTTTTTACCCCATACACACAGGCCAAAGCTTCTTTCTGTACCATACTGTAAGCTCTTTCCACTTTAGGCAGACTTCTCAAAGCATACTCAACAGGGTGTAGCTTGCCCGATTCATTTGCTTGTTGGAGTACGCAGCCAACCCCATATGATGAAGCATCACAGGCCAATACAAGACGCTTACACGGATCATAGTGAACCAGCAGCTTCTTTGAACAGAGCAGATTCTTAGCTTTCTCAAAAGCTCTATCTTGAGACGCACCCCAGACCCAGTTGTCGCCTTTTCTGAGCAGCCTGTGCAGTGGCTCTAGTAAAGTGCTAAATCCGGGCAAGAAATTACCGAAGTAGTTGAGTAGCCCAAAGAATGAACGCAGCTCCGTCACATTCTGAGGCCTGGGTGCATTTTTGATGGCATTGGTTTTCGAATCCGTAGGCCTGATGCCATCAGCAGCAATCTTCCTCTCCAGGAATTCAACTTCAAGTGCCATGAAGTCACACTTTCAACGTTTCAGCCTGAATCCCACTTTGTCCAGTCGATGTAGAACTTCCTCAAGGTTGTTCAGATGTTCAGCAGCGTCGCGACCTGTGACCAGAATGTCATCTTGAAACACGACAGTTCTAGGGACTGACTTCAGTAAACTTTCCATATTCCTCTGAAATATAGCTGCAGCCGAACAAATTCCAAAAGGACACCTGTTGTAGACAAACAGTCCTTTATGGGTGTGGATGCAGGTAAGTTTCTTCAAAGTGTCAACAAGCTCCTGTATCATATAGGCCGTGTCAGATCCCTTGTCCAGCTCCATTGATACAGGCACGCCATTCAGCTTCACATTAACGACTATCGGCTAGCTCTTGCTCAGGAACGAATACAGTCCATTCACTTCCTCCTCGGCCTGCGTACCCGGGCCATCGCTGAACTGGTTCTCATCAACCACGTGGTGAGTCGCACCATGCTTGCTCCATTGTGGACACATCCTGTGAAGATGCCCCACTTTTGAACATCCATTGCATGAGTATTGTCTAAACCGACACTGATGAGGCCGATGATTGCCCCCACAATGCCAACAGGGTGAAATCTGGATCGAACCAGTTGGCGGGCTCTGAGCAGTGGCAGGTTTTGCGTAAGCAGCTCTGCCCGAAGACAACGCCATCTTGTTTACAGTGCTTGCCGTGGAACTCCGACTCGTCGATGATATCTGCCTCAAATTATCATCTGTCGTCATGCATGCCTGGGCAGTCGCGATGGCTTTTTCAAATCCAGCATCTCTGTAGCCAACAGCTTCCTGAGGATCGCATCATGGCTGATGTCTATCACGAAGACATCACGCAGCATGTCTTCCAGCATGTTTCCGAACTTACACGGCTCAGCAAGACGTCGCAGGTCGGCGACAAATCCCGACACCTCCTGGCCCTCAGCACGAACATGCGTGTAGAAACAGTAGCGTGATATGATGATCCCCTCTTTTGGCTTCAAATGGTAACCCACCAACGTACACAATTCCTCGTACGCTTTCTCCGCCGGACGTACAGGCAAGAGAAGATTCTTCATGAGGCAGTAAATTTTTGGACCACAAACGGTGAGGAGAACTGCCCTGCGCTTAACTGCCTCTATGCCGTTGGCCACAAAATACTGATCCAGGCGGTCGACAAAATACACCCAATCCTCGCCCTCCACGAATCTCTTCAGGATTCCAACAGTGCCCATTGTGCATGCGAAGGTTCTTAAATTACCTCATCGCCAATTGTAATGAATCAAGAGTCTGGTTACTGTAAACTCACTCAGGTGCAACCTGATCCGTCTTTATTCCAGCCCAAGAGCGCCAGCGTGACAAAGACACCCAGCTTATATACAGGTGACCAAGCACACATGCCACATGCGTACAGCCCGATGACCTCCGACCGCGGCGCCCTCTGGTGTCTGGTGACCCCCAAGCATTAATACATAACAGTTTCAAAGGTCTGAACTAGGTTTTCTAGTTGGCTGAAATCTTTGGCCTGAATTGTGAAGCCTGCAGACGGTGGAGGTTGTCGCGAGCTGCCGTGTATTTCTAGGGCCTGACTTCTTCCTGTTCAACTCTCCGAAAATAATATTCGGGCTCCTATGAACATCGTGTGCATTGTATTTGTATTGTAAATGGGCCTACCGCCCAGTGCTGACCTCGGGAAGACTGACCATGATGGTGGGAACAGGGTGCAGTCATTCCCCAACATTTTCGGGGCATTACCACCCGACTTCTAACAGGTCGGAGGCCTCTGAATCTACCTCAATGGCTACTCATTCAGTTTACTAGTAAACTGTCCAATGAACATGCTGTTTTACAACAACAAATTGTATTTATATAGTGCCTTTAACACAGGAAAATGTAACAAGGTGCTTCACAGGAGCGTTATCAAACAAAAATTGACACCGAGCCAAAGAGTCAGATATTAGGAGGGGGACGACTGAAAGCTTGGTCAAAGACACAAGGTTAAGGAAGGTCTTAAAAGAGGTGAGAGAGGTGCTGGTGGAGAATTTTAGGGAGGGAATTCCAGAGGTTAACCGAGGCAGCTGAAGGCACGGCCACCAATGGTGCGATGAAGGAAGTGTAAATATGAAAGAGGCCAGAATTGGAGGAGCACATTGACCTCAGAGAATTGAGGTCCTGGGGGAACTTGAACAAGAGAATGCGAATTGGTAGACTGGATGCCAATGAAGGTCAGCAAGAATAGGGGTGATGGGAGAATGGGACTTCGTACGAGTTAGGATAGGGGGTCAAATAATTTAGGATCAGCTCATCTTTATGTAGGAAATAATGTGGAAGGCCAGTCAGGAGAACATTGGAAAAGTTAAGTCGAGAGGTATCAAAGATATGGATGAGTGTTTCAGCAGTAGATGACCTGAGGCCGGGTAGAGTCGGGCATTTTGAAGGAGCGGCAAAATGCCGGTCATAGTGGTGGATTCGTTAAGTGGTTGGAAGCATATCTCTCAACACTCTGTACCATCAGAATCTAAACATTCTGTATCATCAGAATAAAAAAAAATAGTATCATCAGAATCTAAGCCACACTGTATCATCAGAATCTAAACATTCTGTATCATCAGAATCTAAGCCACACTGTATCATCAGAATCTAAACATTCTGTATCATCAGAATCTAAACCTTCTGTATCATCAGAATCTAAACACACTGTATCATCAGAATCTAAACATTCTGTATCATCAGAATCTAAACACACTGTATCATCAGAATCTAAACACACTATATCATCAGAATCTAAGCCACACTGTATCATCAGAATCTAAACATTCTGTATCATCAGAATCTAAACCTTCTGTATCATCAGAATCTAAACACACTGTATCATCAGAATCTAAACATTCTGTATCATCTGAATCTAAACCACATTGTATCATCAGAATCTAAACATTCTGTATCATCAGAATCTAAACATTCTGTATCATCTGAATCTAAACCACATTGTATCACCAGAATCTAAACATTCTGTATCATCAGAATCTAAACATTGTGTATCATCTGAATCTACACATTCTGTATCATCTGAATCTAAACCACATTGTATCATCAGAATCTAAACACAATGTATCATCAGAATCTAAACATTCTGTATCATCGGAATCTAAACACACTGTATCATCAGAATCTAAACACACAGTTTCATCAGAACATAAACATTCCGTATCATCAGAATCAAAACACACAATATCATCAGAATCTAAATGTTCTGTATCATCTGAATCTAAACCACATTGTATCATCAGAATCTAAACATTCTGTATCATCAGAATTTAAACATTCTGAATCATCTGAATCTAAACACACTGTATCATCAGAATCTAAACACACTGTATCATCAGAATCTAAACATTCTGAATCATCTGAATCTAAACACACTGTATCATCTGAATCAACATCTTCTGTATCAACAGAATCTAAACACACTGTATCATCAGAATCTAAACATTCTGTATCATCTGAATCTAAACCACATTGTATCATCAGAATCTAAACATTCTGTATCATCAGAATCTAAACCACATTGTATCATCAGAATCTAAACATTCTGTATCATCAGAATCTAAACATTCTGTATCATCTGAATCTAAACCACATTGTATCACCAGAATCTAAACATTCTGTATCATCAGAATCTAAACATTCTGTATCATCTGAATCTACACATTCTGTATCATCTGAATCTAAACCACATTGTATCATCAGAATCTAAACACAATGTATCATCAGAATCTAAACATTCTGTATCATCGGAATCTAAACACACTGTATCATCAGAATCTAAACACACTGTATCATCAGAATCTAAACATTCTGTATCATCAGAATCTAAACACACTGTATCATCAGAATCTAAACACACTATATCATCAGAATCTAAGCCACACTGTATCATCAGAATCTAAACATTCTGTATCATCAGAATCTAAACCTTCTGTATCATCAGAATCTAAACACACTGTATCATCAGAATCTAAACATTCTGTATCATCGGAATCTAAACACACAATATCATCAGAATCTAAATGTTCTGTATCATCTGAATCTAAACCACATTGTATCATCAGAATCTAAACACACTGTATCATCAGAATCTAAACATTCTGAATCATCTGAATCTAAACACACTGTATCATCTGAATCAACATCTTCTGTATCAACAGAATCTAAACACACTGTATCATCAGGATCCAAACACACTGTATCATCAGAATCTAAACATTCTGTATCATCAGAATCTTAACATTCTGTATCAACAGAATCTCTGCATTCAGTATCATCAGAATCTAAACACACTGTATCATCAGAATCTAAACATTCTGTATCATCAGAATTTAAACACACCATATCAACAGAATCTAAACATTCAGTATCATCAGAATCTAAACATTCTGTATCATCAGAATCTAAACCTTCTGTATCATCAAAATTTAAATATTCTGTATCAACAGAATCTAAACATTCTGTGCCATCAGAATCGAAACACACTGTATCATCAGAATCTAAACACACTGTATCATCAGAATTTAAACATTCTATATTATCAGAATCTAAACATTCTGTATCATCAGAATCTAAACACACTGTATCATCAGAATCTAAACATTCTGTATCATCAGAAACTAAACACACTGTATCATCAGAATTTAAACATTCTATATTATCAGAATCTAAACATTGTGTATCATCAGAATCTAAACACACTGTATCATCAGAATCTAAACATTCTGTATCATCAGAATCTAAACACACTGTATCATCAGAATCTGAACATACTGTATTATCAGAATCTAAACATTCTGTATCATCAGAATTTAAACACACCGTATCATCAGAATTTAAACAT
The DNA here is from genome assembly GCF_044704955.1 of Pristiophorus japonicus. Lineage (NCBI taxonomy): Eukaryota > Metazoa > Chordata > Chondrichthyes > Pristiophoridae > Pristiophorus > Pristiophorus japonicus. Next base: position 160,550,549 of record NC_091985.1, read on the forward strand.
TCTGTATCATCAGAATTTAAACACACCATATCATCAGAATCTAAACACTCTGTATCATCAGAATCTAAACATTCTGTGCCATCAGAATCGAAACACACTGTATCATCAGAATCTAAACACACTGTATCATCGAATCTAAACATTCTGTATCATCAGAATCGAAACACACTGTATCATCAGAATCTAAACACACTGTATCATCAGAATCTAAACATTCTGTATCATCAGAATCTAAACACACTGTATCATCAGAATCTAAACACACTGTATCATCGAATCTAAACATTCTGTATCATCAGAATCTAAACACACTGTATCATCAGAATCTAAACATTCTGTATCATCAGAATTGGAACATTCTGTATCATCAGAGTCTAAACACACTATAGCATCAGAATCTAAACATTTCTGTATCATTAGAATTTAAATACACCATATCATCAGAATCTAAACACACTGTATCATCAGAATCTAAACATTCTGTATCATCAGAATCTAAACATTTCTGTATCATCAGAATTTAAACACACCGTAGCATCAGAATTTAAACACACTGTATCATCAGAATTTAAATACACCGTATCATCAGAATTTAAACACACTGTATCATCAGAATCTAAACATTGTATCATCAGAATCTAAATCTTCTGTATCAACAGAATCTAAACATTCTGTGCCATCAGAATCTAAACACACTGTATCATCAGAATCTAAACACACTGTATCATCAGAATCTAAACACACTGTTTCATCAGAATCTAAACACATTGTATCATCAGAATCTAAATCTTCTGTATCAGAATCAGAATTGGAACACACTGTATCATCAGAATCTAAACATTCTGTATCATCAGAATCTAAACATTTCTGTATCATCAGAATCTAAACACACTGTATCATCAGAATCTAAATCTTCTGTATCAACAGAATCTAAACATTCTGTGCCATCAGAATCTAAACACACTGTATCATCAGAATCTAAACACACTGTATCATCAGAATCTAAACACACTGTTTCATCAGAATCTAAACACACTGTATCATCAGAATCTAAATCTTCTGTATCAACAGAATCTAAACATTCTGTATCATCAGAATCTAAACACACTGTATCATCAGAATCTAAACACACTGTATCATCAGAATCTAAACATTCTGTATCATCAGAATCTAAACACACTGTATCATCAGAATCTAAACACACTGTATCATCAGAATCTAAACATTCTGTATCATCAGAATCTTAACATTCTGTATCAACAGAACTTCTGCATTCAGTGTCATCAGAATCTAAACACACTGTATCATCAGAATCTAAACATTCTGTTTCATCAGAATCTAGACCAATATGTCGAGGAACCAACTAGGGGGGAGGCCATCTTAGACTGGCTGTTGTGTAATGAGAGAGGATTAATTAGCAATCTCGTTGTGCGAGGCCCCTTGGGGAAGAGTGACCATAATATGGTGGAATTCTGCATTAGGATGAAGAATGAAACAGTTAATTCAGAGACCATGGTCCAGAACTTAAAGAAGGCTAACTTTGAAGGTATGCGGCGTGAATTGGCTAGGAGAGATTGGCGAATGATACTGAAGGGGTTGACTGTGGATGGGCAATGGCAGACATTTAGAGACCACATGGATGAACTACAACAATTGTACATTCCTGTCTGGCGTAAAAATAAAAAAGGGAAGGTGGCTCAACCGTGGCTATCAAGGGAAATCAGGAATAGTATCAAAGCCAAGGAAGTGGCATACAAATTGGCCAGAAATAGCAGCGAACCCGGGGACTGGGAGAAATTTAGAACTCAGCAGAGGAGGACAAAGGGTTTGATTAGGGCAGGGAAAATGGAGTACGAGAAGAAGCTTGCAGGGAACATTAAGACGGATTGAAAAAGTTTCTATAGATATGTAAAGAGAAAAAGGTTAGTAAAGACAAATGTAGGTCCCCTGCAGTCAGAATCAGGGGAAGTCATAACGGGGAACAAAGAAATGGCGGACCAATTGAACAAGTACTTTGGTTCGGTATTCACTGAGGAGGACACAAACAACCTTCTGGATATAAAAGGGGTCGAAGGGTCTAGTAAGGAGGAGGAACTGAGGGAAATCCTTATTAATCGGGAAATTGTGTTGGGGAAATTGATGGGATTGAAGGTCGATAAATCCCCAGGGCCTGATGGACTGCATCCCAGAGTACTTAAGGAAGTGGCCTTGGAAATAGTGGATGCATTGACAGTCATTTTCCAACATTCCATTGACTCTGGATCAGTTCCTATGGAGTGGAGGGTAGCCAATGTAACCCCACTTTTTAAAAAAGGAGGGAGAGAGATAACAGGGAATTATAGACCGGTCAGCCTGACATCGGTAGTGGGTAAAATGATGGAATCAATTATTAAGGATGTCATAGCAGTGCATTTGGAAAGAGGTGACATGATAGGTCCAAGTCAGCATGGATTTGTGAAAGGGAGATCATGCTTGACAAATCTTCTGGAATTTTTTGAGGATGTTTCCAGTAAAGTGGACAACGGAGAACCAGTTGATGTGGTATATTTGGACTTTCAGAAGGCTTTCGACAAGGTCCCACACAAGAGATTAATGTGCAAAGTTAAAGCACATGGGATTGGGGGTAGTGTGCTGACATGGATTGAGAACTGGTTGTCAGACAGGAAGCAAAGAGTAGGAGTAAATGGTGACTTTTCAGAATGGCAGGCAGTGACTAGTGGGGTACCGCAAGGTTCTGTGCTGGGGCCCCAGCTGTTTACACTGTACATTAATGATTTAGACGAGGGAATTAAATGTAGTATCTCCAAATTTGCGGATGACACTAAGTTGGGTGGCAGTGTGAGCTGCGAGGACGATGCTATGAGGCTGCAGAGCGACTTGGATAGGTTAGGTGAGTGGGCAAATGCATGGCAGATGAAGTATAATGTGGATAAATGTGAGGTTATCCACTTTGGTGGTAAAAACAGAGAGACAGACTATTATCTGAATGGTGACAGATTAGGAAAAGGGGAGGTGCAAAGAGACCTGGGTGTCATGGTACATCAGTCATTGAAGGTTGGCATGCAGGTACAGCAGGCAGTTAAGAAAGCAAATGACATGTTGGCCTTCATAGCGAGGGGATTTGAGTACAGGGGCAGGGAGGTTTTGCTACAGTTGTACAGGGCCTTGGTGAGGCCACACCTGGAGTATTGTGTACAGTTTTGGTCTCCTAACCTGAGGAAGGACATTCTTGCTATTGAGGGAGTGCAGCGAAGGTTCACCAGACTGATTCCCGGGATGGCGGGACTGACCTATCAAGAAAGACTGGATCAACTGGGCTTGTATTCACTGGAGTTCAGAAGAATGAGAGGGGACCTCATAGAAACGTTTAAAATTCTGACGGGGTTAGACAGGTTAGATGCAGGAAGAATGTTCCCAATGTTGGGGAAGTCCAGAACCAGGGGACACAGTCTAAGGATAAGGGGTAAGCCATTTAGGACCGAGATGAGGAGGAATTTCTTCACCCAGAGAGTGGTGAACCTGTGGAATTCTCTACCACAGAAAGTTGTTGAGGCCAATTCACTAAATATATTCAAAAAGGAGTTAGATGAAGTCCTTACTACTAGGGGGATCAAGGGGTATGGCGAGAAAGCAGGAATAGGGTACTGAAGTTGCATGTTCAGCCATGAACTCATTGAATGGCGGTGCAGGCTAGAAGGGCCGAATGGCCTACTCCTGCACCTATTTTCTATGTTTCTATGTTTCTAAGTAAACATTCTGTATCATCAGAATCTAAACCTTCTGTATCATCAAAATCTGAATATTCTGTATCAACAGAATCTAAACATTCAGTATCATCAGAATCTAAACACACTGTATCATCAGAATCCAAACATTCTGTATCATCAGAATCTAAACATTCTGTGTCAACAGAATCTCTGCATTCAGTATCATCAGAATCTAAACATACTGTATCATCAGAATCTAAACACACTGTATCATCAGAATCTAAACATTCTGTATCATCAGAATCTAAACACACTGTATCATCAGAATCTGAACATACTGTATTATCAGAATCTAAACATTCTATATCATCAGAATATAAACACACCGTATTATCAGAATTTAAACATTCTGTATCATCAGAATTTAAACACACCGTATCATCAGAATCTAAACACACTGTATCATCAGAATCTAAACATTCTGTGCCATCAGAATCAAAACACACTGTATCATCAGAATCTAAACACACTGTATCATCAGAATCTAAACATTCTGTATCATCAGAATCTAAACACATTGTATCATCAGAATCTAAACACACTGTATCATCAGAATCTAAACATTCTGTATCAACAGAATCTCTGCATTCAGTATCATCAGAATCTAAACATTCTGTATCATCACAATTGGAATATTCTGTATCATCAGAATCTAAACACACTGTATCATCAGAATCTAAACATTCTGTATCAACAGAATCTAAACACACTGTATCATCAGAATCTGAACATACTGTATTATCAGAATCTAAACATTCTGTATCATCAGAATTTAAACACACCGTATCATCAGAATCTAAACATTCTGTATCATCAGTATCTAAACACACTGTATCATCAGAATTTAAACATTCTGTATCATCAGAATTTAAACACACCGTATCATAGAAACATAGAAACATAGAAAATAGGTGCAGGAGCAGGCCATTCAGCCCTTCTAGCCTGCACCGCCATTCAATGAGTTCATGGCTGAACATGAAACTTCAGTACCCCCTTCCTGCTTTCTCGCCATACCGCTTGATCCCCCGAGTAGTAAGGACTTCATCTAACTTCCTTTTGAATATATTTAGTGAATTGGCCTCAACTACTTTCTGTGGTAGAGAATTCCACAGGTTCACCACTCTCTGGGTGAAGAAGTTTCTCCTCATCTCGGTCCTAAATGGCTTACCCCTTATCCTTAGACTGTGACCCCTGGTTCTGGACTTCCCCAACATTGGGAACATTCTTCCTGCATCCAACCTGTCCAAACCCGTCAGAATTTTAAACATTTCTATGAGGTCCCCTCTCACTCTTCTGAACTCCAGTGAATACAAGCCCAGTTGATCCAGTCTTTCTTGATAGGTCAGTCCCACCATCCCGGGAATCAGTCTGGTGAATCTTCGCTGCACTCCCTCAATAGCAAGAACGTCCTTCCTCAAGTTAGGAGACCAAAACTGTACACAATACTCCAGGTGTGGCCTCACCAAGGCCCTGTACAACTGTAGCAACACCTCCCTGCCCCTGTACTCAAATCCCCTCGCTATGAAGGCCAACATGCCATTTGCTTTCTTAACCGCCTGCTGTACCTGCATGCCAACCTTCAATGACTGATGTATCATGACAATCAGGTCTCGCTGCACCTTCCCCCTTCCTAATCTGTCACCATTCAGATAATAGTCTGTCTCTCTATTTTTACCACCAAAGTGGATAACCTCACATTTATCCACATTATACTTCATCTGCCACGCATTTGCCCACTCACCTAACCTATCCAAGTCACTCTGCAGCCTCATAGCATCCTCCTTGCAGCTCACACTGCCACCCAACTTAGTGTCATCCGCAAATTTGGAGATACTACATTTAATCCCCTCGTCTAAATCATTAATGTACAATGTAAACAGCTGGGGCCCCAGCACAGAACCTTGCGGTACCCCACTAGTCACTGCCTGCCATTCTGAAAAGTACCCATTTACTCCTACTCTTTGCTTCCTGTCTGACAACCAGTTCTCAATCCACGTCAGCACACTACCCCCAATCCCATGTGCTTTAACTTTGCACATTAATCTCCTGTGTGGGACCTTGTCGAAAGCCTTCTGAAAGTCCAAATATACCACATCAACTGGTTCTCCTTTGTCCACTTTACTGGAAACATCCTCAAAAAATTCCAGAAGATTTGTCAAGCATGATCTCCCTTTCACAAATCCATGCTGACTTGGACCTATCATGTCACCATTTTCCAAATGCGCTGCTATGACATCCTTAATAATTGATTCCATCATTTTACCCACTACTGAGGTCAGGCTGACCGGTCTATAATTCCCTGCTTTCTCTCTCCCTCCTTTTTTAAAAAGTGGGGTTACATTGGCTACCCTCCACTCCATAGGAACTGATCCAGAGTCAATGGAATGTTGGGAAATGACTGTCAATGCATCCGCTATTTCCAAGGCCACCTCCGTAAGTACTCTGGGATGCAGTCCATCAGGCCCTGGGGATTTATCGGCCTTCAATCCCATCAATTTCCCCAACACAATTTCCCGACTAATAAAGATTTCCCTCAGTTCCTCCTCCTTACTCGACCCTCTGACCCCTTTTATATCCGGAAGGTTGTTTGTGTCCTCCTTAGTGAATACTGAACCAAAGTACTTGTTCAATTGGTCTGCCATTTCTTTGTTCCCCGTTATGACTTCCCCTGATTCTGACTGCAGGGGACCTACGTTTGTCTTTACTAACCTTTTTCTCTTTACATACCTATAGAAACTTTTGTAATCCGCCTTAATGTTCCCTGCAAGCTTCTTCTCGTACTCCATTTTCCCTGCCCTAATCAAACCCTTTGTCCTCCTCTGCTGAGTTCTAAATTTCTCCCAGTCCCCAGGTTCGCTGCTATTTCTGGCCAATTTGTATGCCACTTCCTTGGCTTTAATACTATCCAAACATTCCGTATCATCAGAATCTAAACATTCTGTATCTTCAGAATCTGACCACACTCTATCATCAGAATCTAAACACACTGTATCGACAGAATCAAAACATTCTGTATCATCAGAATCTAAACATTCTGTATCTTCAGAATCTGACCACACTGTATCATCAGAATCTAAACACACTGTATGATCAGAATCAAAAGCCCAGCGGGTGATCGAGAGCCAGCGGCAGTTGGTGAGAGGGGAGCGACCTATCAAAAGCATACCGGTGCAGCTACAGCGGGAGAGAAAGCAAAATAGAAGTAGAAAGTAATCGAAAAGTGATGTCATAGCCAATGGGGTAAGTGATTGGCTGGTGATTGGTGAGTAGCTTTTCTTTTATTTTTTATATCAGTAAGTGAACTGTAACATTGTTATTACCAATTTAAGGGTATCTAAGGTTAAGACATGGCAGGAGAGCTTGGTCACGTGATATGCTCCTCCTGTACCACGTGGGAACTCGGGGACACTTCCGGTGTCCCTGGGCGCTACGTGTGTGGGAAGTGTATCCGCCTCGAGCTCTTGACAGTCCACATTGCGGAATTGGAGCTGAGGGTGGATTCACTCTGGAGCATCCACGATGCTGAGAATGACGTGAGTATCACGTGTAGTGAGTTGGTCTTACCGCAGGAGAAGGGTCCACAGCCAGATAGGGAATGGAAGACCAGCAGGAAGAGCAGTGCAAGAAAGATAGTGCAGGGGTCCCCTGTGGTCATCCCCCTGCAAAACAGATACACTGCTTTGAGTACTGTTGGGGAGGATGACTCATCAGGGGAGGGCAGCAGCAGCCAAGTTCATGGCACCGTAGGTGGCTCTGCTGCAAAGGAGAGCAGGAAAAAGATTGGGAGCGCGATAGTGATAGGGGATTCGATGGTGAGGGGAATAGATAGGCGTTTCTGCGGACGCAACCGAGACTCCAGGATGGTATGTTGCCTCCCTGGTGCAAGGGTCAAGGATGTCTCGGAGCGGGTGCAGGACATTCTGAAATGGGAGGGAGAACAGCCAGTTGTCGTGGTGCACATTGGTACCAACGACATAGGTAAAAAAAGGGATGAGGTCCTACGAAAAGAATTTAAGGAGCTAGGAGCTAAATTAAAAAGTAGGACCTCAAAAGTAGTAATCTCGGGATTGCTACCAGTGCCACGTGCTAGTCAGAGTAGGAATCGCAGGATAGCGCAGATGAATACATGGCTTGAGCAGTGGTGCAGCAGGGAGGGATTCAAATTCTTGGGGCATTGGAACCGGTTCTGGGGGAGGTGGGACCAGTACAAACCGGACGGTCTGCACCTGGGCAGGACCGGAACCAATGTCCTTGGGGGAGTGTTTGCTAGTGCTGTTGGGGAGGAGTTAAACTAATATTGCAGGGGGATGGGAACCTATGCAGGGAGACAGAGGGAGATAAAAATGAGGCAAAAGCAAAAGACAGAAAGGAGATGAGGAAAAGTGGAGGGCAGAGAAACCCAAGGCAAAGAACAAAAAGGGCCACTGTACAGCAAAATTCTAAAAGGACAAAGGGTGTTAAAAAAACAAGCCTGAAGGCTTTGTGTCTTAATGCAAGGAGTATCCGCAATAAGGTGGATGAATTAACTGTGCAAATAGATGTTAAGAAATATGATGTGATTGGGATTACGGAGACATGGCTCCAGGATGATCAGGGCTGGGAACTCAACATCCAGGGGTATTCAACATTCAGGAAGGATAGAATAAAAGGAAAAGGAGGTGGGGTAGCATTGCTGGTTAAAGAGGAGATTAATGCAATAGTTAGGAAAGACATTAGCTTGGATGATGTGGAATCTATATGGGTAGAGCTGCAGAACACTAAAGGGCAAAAATCGTTAGTGGGAGTTGTGTACAGACCTCCAAACAGTAGTAGTGATGTTGGGGAGGGCATCAAACAGGAAATTAGGAGTGCATGCAATAAAGGTGCAGCAGTTATAATGGGTGACTTTAATATGCACATAGATTGGGCTAGCCAAACTGGAAGCAATACGGTGGAGGAGGATTTCCTGGAGTGCATAAGGGATGGTTTTCTAGACCAATATGTCGAGGAACCAACTAGGGGGGAGGCCATCTTAGACTGGGTGTTGTGTAATGAGAGAGGATTAATTAGCAATCTCATTGTACGAGGCCCCTTGGGGAAGAGTGACCATAATATGGTGGAATTCTGCATTAGGATGGAGAATGAAACAGTTAATTCAGAGACCATGGTCCAGAACTTAAAGAAGGGTAACTTTGAAGGCATGAGGCATGAATTGGCTAAGATAGATTGGCTAATGATACTTAAGGGGTTGACTGTGGATGGGCAATGGCAGACATTTAGAGACTGCATGGATGAATTACAACAATTGTACATTCTGTCTGGCGTAAAAATAAAAAAGGGAAGGTGGCTCAACCGTGGCTATCTAGGGAAATCAGGGATAGTATTAAAGCCAAGGAAATGGCATACAAATTGGCCAGAAATAGCAGCGAACCTGGGGACTGGGAGAAATTTAGAACTCAGCAGAGGAGGACAAAGGGTTTGATTAGGGCAGGGAAAATGGAGTATGAGAAGAAGCTTGCAGGGAACATTAAGACGGATTGCAAAACTTTCTATAGATATGTAAAGAGAAAAAGGTTAGTAAAGACAAATGTAGGTCCCCTGCAGTCAGAATCAGGGGAAGTCATAACAGGGAACAAAGAAATGGCAGAACAATTGAACAAGTACTTTGGTTCAGTATTCACTAAGGAGGACACAAACAACCTTCCGGATATAAAAGGGGTCAGAGGGTCTAGTAAGGAGGAGGAACTGAGGGAAATCTTTATTAGTCGGGAAATTGTGTTGGGGAAATTGATGCGATAAATCCCCAGGGCCTGATGGACTGCATCCCAGAGTACTTAAGGAGGTGGCCTTGGAAATAGCGGATGCATTGACTGTCATTTTCCAACATTCCATTGACTCTGGATCAGTTCCTATCGAGTGGAGGGTAGCCAATGTAACCCCACTTTTTAAAAAAGGAGGGAGAAAGAAAGCAGGGAATTATAGACCGGTCAGCCTGACCTCAGTAGTGGGTAAAATGATGGAATCAATTATTAAGGATGTCATAGCAGCGCATTTGGAAAATGGTGACATGATAGGTCCAAGTCAGCATGGATTTGTGAAAGGGAGATCATGCTTGACAAATCTTCTGGAATTTTTTGAGGATGTTTCCAATAAAGTGGACAAAGGAGTACCAGTTGATGTGGTATATTTGGACTTTCAGAAGGCTTTCGACAAGGTCCCACACAGGAGATTAATGTGCAAAGTTAAAGCACATGGGATTGGGGGTAGTGTGCTGACGTGGATTGAGAACTGGTTGTCAGACAGGAAGCAAAGAGTAGGAGTAAATGGGTACTTTTCAGAATGGCAGGCAGTGACTAGTGGGGTACCGCAAGGTTCTGTGCTGGGGCCCCAGCTGTTTACATTGTACATTAATGATTTAGATGAGGGGATTAAATGTAGTATCTCCAAATTTGCGGATGACACTAAGTTGGGTGGCAGTGTGAGCTGCGAGGAGGATGCTATGAGGCTGCAGAGTGACTTGGATAGGTTAGGTGAGTGGGAAAATGCGTGGCAGATGAAGTATAATGTGGATAAATGTGAGGTTATCCACTTTGGTGGTAAAAACAGAGAGACAGACTATTATCTGAATGGTGACAGATTAGGAAAAGGGAAGGTGCAACGAGACCTGGGTGTCATGGTACATCAGTCATTGAAGGTTGGCATGCAGGTACAGCAGGCGGTTAAGAAAGCAAATGGCATGTTGGCCTTCATAGCGAGGGGATTTGAGTACAGGGGCAGGGAGGTGTTGCTACAGTTGTACAGGGCCTTGGTGAGGCCACACCTGGAGTATTGTGTACAGTTTTGGTCTCCTAACTTGAGGAAGGACATTCTTGCTATTGAGGGAGTGCAGCGAAGATTCACCAGACTGATTCCTGGGATGGTGGGACTGACCTATCAAGAAAGACTGGATCAACTGGGCTTGTATTCATTGGAGTTCAGAAGAATGAGAGGGGACCTCATAGAAACGTTTAAAATTCTGACGGGTTTGGACAGGTTGGATGCAGGAAGAATGTTCCCAATGTTGGGGAAGTCCAGAACCAGGGGTCACAGTCTAAGGATAAGGGGTAAGCCTTTTAGGACCGAGATGAGGAGAAACTTCTTCACCCAGAGAGTGGTGAACCTGTGGAATTCTCTACCACAGAAAGTAGTTGAGGCCAATTCACTAAATATATTCAAAAGGGAGTTAGATGAAGTCCTTACTACTCGGGGGATCAAGGGGTATGGCATGAAAGCAGGAATGGGGTACTGAAGTTTCATGTTCAGCCATGAACTCATTGAATGGCGGTGCAGGCTAGAAGGGCTGATTGGCCTGCTCCTGCACCTATTTTCTATGTTTCTATGTTTCTATGACACATTCTGTATCATCAGAATCTAAACACACTGTCTCATCAGAATCGACGCATTCTGTATCATCAGAATCTAAACATTCTGTATCATCAGAATCTGAACATACTGTATCAGAATCTAAACACACTGCCTCATCAGAATCTAAACCTTCTGTATCATCAGAATATAAGCACACTGTATAATCAGAATCTAAACATTCTGTGTCATCAGAATCTGAACATTCTGTATCATCAGAATCTAAACACACTGTATCATCAGAATCTAAACATTCTGTATCATCAGTGTAAAGTCCTGTCCCCTCAGTACAGATTCACACGAGGCATGTAGTGAAGTCAAGGTCACTCTGGACCTGCATCTTTATTTCACAGCTCTGGAATGCTGCATTTGCCTGAGGCCTGTCCTTATATACCTGTCTCTTGCAAGTGCACTCCTGGTGGTAAGGTATGCTGGTGGTTACAGGTCATATCGTATTACAGTCATGTATAGCATGTTAGGATACAGTTATATATAATAATGTAAGATACATGACATCACCCTCCCCAAGGTCTTATTGTCTTTATAGGTTCAGTCTCTCAGGTGGTCTACCCATTGCGTAGAGCGTCTGAGTTGTGGTTCAGTTGTTTGCCTTGGTGTCTGTTTTTCTTTGGTTGTGGTTGCTGGTATCTCGCCTGGGCTGTCTGTTTCAATTGGTGTGATTGTTTTTGACTCGCCTGGGCTGTCTGTTTAGATTGCTCTTTCCTCAGGTTGTTCCCTCTGTCTGTCCACCAGGTGTGGTGCGAGTTCCACATTGCAGTCTGCCTCTGTTTCCGCAATGTTGTTGGTAAATCTGCTTTTGACTTGGTCTACATGCCTCCGGCAGGTTTGGCCATTGTCCATTTGTACTACCAGTAGCCTGTTTCCTTCCTTGCCCGTTACTGTCCCTTCAAGCCATTTGGGACCCCTGCCATAGTTTAGTACAAACACTTTGTCCCCTATCTCATTCCATCTCCCCCTCGAATTTCTGTCATGGTACTCAGTCAGCTTACGATTTCGTGCATGTCTGGGAGGATTATTGAGAGCCTTGTTTTTAAAGTCTTTTTCATCAACAGTTGCACAGGGGGATCTCAGTCAGTGAGTGCGGACGAGATCTGTATGCCAGCAGCAGTCACAACAGGCGACCCTGCAGCGTGGGACCTTGGATTTTAAGCATGCCTTGTTTAATGATTTGCACTGCTCTCTCCGCCTGGCCGTTGGAGGCCGGCTTGAATGGTGCCGTCGTGACGTGATTTATGCCGTGGTCAATTATAAAGTCTTGGAATTCTGCGCTGGTGAAGCACGGACCATTGTCACTGACCAATATGTCAGGGATTCCGTGCATTGCAAACATGGTTGCGAGGCTCTCCACAGTGGTGGAGGTTGTGCTCGAGTTTAAAATGGTGCATTCGATCCACTTTGAAAATGCATCTACAACTACGAGGAACATTTTGCCCATGAATGGGCCCGCATAGTCTACGTGCACTCGCGACCACGGTTTGGTAGGCCAGGGCCAGGGTCTCAGTGGAGCCTCCCTGGGGGCATTGCTGAGTTGGGCACAAATGGTGCACCTTCGGACGCAGAGCTCCAAGTCCGCGTCAATAACAGGCCACCAGACATGGGATCTGGCTATGGCCTTCATGAGAACGATCCCCGGGTGCTCGCGGTGGAACTCCCGGACAAATGCCTCTCTGCCTCGCAGAGGCATGACTACTGGGCTGCCCCACATCAGGCAGTCTGCTTGTAGTAATAGCTCATGCATGCGCCTGTGAAAGGGTTTTAATTCCTCGGGGCAGGCATCGCGAGCCTCTGCCCAGTCACCGGTTAGGACACATCTTTTTACTAAGGATAACGTGGGGTCGCTGGCCGTCCAGGCTCTGATTTGGCGAGCCGTCATGGGCGAACCTGTGGACTCAAAGGCATTGATTGCCATGACTATCTCACAGTCCTGTTCATCAGACCCTTTCGTGGTCACCAGGGGTAACCTGCTGAGCGCGTCGGCACAGTTGTCTGTGCCTGGTCTGTGCCTTATGGTATAGTCGTAGGACGCCAGCATGAATGCCCACCGTTGAATTCGCGCCAAGGCGTTGGCGTTTATTGCCTTGCTCTCAGATAGGAAGGACACGAGGGGCTTGTGGTCAGTTTCTAATGCGAACTAGGCCCCAAAAAGGTATTGGTGCATCTTTTTGACACCGTACACGCACGCGAGCACCTCCTTCTCTACCATTCCGTACCCGCACTCCGCCCGCGAAAGTGACCTGGAGGCATAAGCTATGGGTTGTAATTTGCTCGCACCCGACCCCATACGCTGACGCATCGCATGTGAGAACTAGCTTTTTACCTGGATCAAAGAAAGTCAAAACACTATTGGAACACAGAAGGTTGCGTGCCTTATTGAAGGCGCGTTCCTGGCCGTCCCCCCAAAACCAATCACACCCCTTCCTGAGTAGCACGTGGAGAGGCTCCAGCAGTGTGCTTAAGTTCTGCATAAAGTTCCCAAAGTAATTGAGTAGCCCGAGAAAGGCGCGCAGTTCTGAGACATTCCGGGGCCTGGGTGCCAGACGAATTGCTTCTGTTTTGGACTCTGTTGGGCGGATTCCATCAGTGGCAATCCTTCTGCCCAAAAATTCAACCTCGGGTGCGAGAAATTGGCATTGGATTTCTTGACTCGTAGGCCTACCCGATCCAACCGCTTTAGTACTTCCTCCAAATTACGGAGATGGGAGTCGGTGTCCCTGCCCGTGATAAGTATGTCGTCTTGAAATACAACTGTCCCTGGGATGGACTTGAACAGACTCTCCATGTTGCGCTGGAATATGACAGCTGCCAACCTGATGCCGAATGGGCATCGATTGTACATGAAAAGGCCTCGATGTGTGTTGATGGTGGTGAGTAGCTTGGATTCCTCGGTCAATTCTTGCATCATATATGCAGATATGAGGTCTAATTTTGAGAAAAGTTTACCTCCAGCCAATGTGGCAAATAAGTCCTCCACTCTGGGCAGCGGGTACTGGTCTTGTAGGAAGACTCTGTTTATGGTAGATTTGTAGTCCCCACAGATTCGTACGGATCCATTCGGCTTCATGACTGGGACGATGGGACTTGCCCAGTCGCTAAATTCCACAGGTGATATAATGCCTTCCCGCAGAAGCCTGTCCAGTTCGTGTTCAATCTTTTCCCTCATTACATAGGGTACAGCTCTGGCCTTGTGATGGACCGGTCTAGCATCCTGTGTGATGTAGATTTTGACTTTGGCCCCTTTGAAAGTGCCCACACCTGGCTGAAAGAGAGGACTGGTACGATTTCTTTGGTATGGTCCTTAGTGTGGTGTCGATCCTTGTGAGTTTTTGTCTGTCTCTTTCATGCGGCCACAGTTGTTCAAATTGTTGAGCGCCCATGAGAGATTGACTTGCTCCCGTATCCAGCTTCATGTTGACAGATATCCCGTTTGAGTAGGACCCTCATCATTATAGGAGGCGTCCTGTTGTAGGAGCAGCGGCCATTGATCGTGTTGACCCGCTGTACATCGGTGTCCCGGGTACTGTCCCCACCATTTTCTGGTCCGCTTTCCGACCCATCCGATATACCAGCCGAGCTTCCGTTTTTTTGCACATTCGGGCCAAATGCCCTGTATATTCACAATTTCTGCAAACAGCCTGCTGAAATCGGCATCCCCTTGATGAGTGCCCACCCCCACACCTCCAGCACAGACCTGTTCCATTGTTCAAAGTGTTTCCAAAGAATGAGCTGCGTCTGGCTGATCTCTCTTGAGCTTCTCTCAGTTTGTAGTTGATTGCTCGCATTGTGGGTTGGTGAGGTGTGAACGGTCGTTCCTGTGGCCCTTGATGGCTTCTGCCTGCTGTCGAGAGCCTGTTCTCCCGGTTTTGTCTGTGTGTGGGGGTCGCAGCTTGTTTAGTGCTGTGAACTTCTTGTTCCGATATTTCGTTAGTTGTCGTACCTGCATTGTAAATCAACCTCGTTTCTTCTTCCCCTACCAAGAATGTCTATGCAACCAGTGCTGTTGCCTCTAAGGTCAGGTTCTTGGTCTCTATGAGCTTTCAGAATATGCCTGCGTGGCCTATTCCTTCAATGAAAAAGTCTCTCAGCATTTCTCTCCTCAGTTCATCGGAGAACTCACATAAACTAGCCAACCTCCGAAGTTCCGCCACGAAGTCGGGTATGCTCTGGCCCACACAGCGTCTGTAGTTGTAGAACCTGTGTCTGGCCATGTGTAGGCTGCTCACTGGCTTCAGGTGGTCTCTTACCAGTGTGCTCAATTCTTCAAACGACTTGCTTGCTGGTTTCTCGGGTGCCAACAAATCCTTCATTAAAGCGTATGTTTTCGAGCTACAGCTGGTCAAGAGATGGGCTCTTCTCTTGTCTGCCTTATCGTCGCCTAACCAGTCTTTGGTTACAAAGCTTTGCTGCAGCCTTTCTATAAAGTCCTCCCAATTGTCTCCCGCATTGTACTTTTCATCCGATCCGTTGTTCGCCATTCTGTGGATTCTGTAATCCCGTAACCCGTCGCCACTGTAAAGTCCTGTCCCCTCAGTACAGATTCACACGAGGCATGTAGTGAAGTCAAGGTCACTCTGGACCTGCACCTTTATTTCACAGCTCTGGAATGCTGCACTTGCCTGAGACCTGTCCGTATATCATATATACCTGTCTCTTGCAAGTGCACCCCTGGTGGTAAGGTATGCTGGTGGTTACAGGTCATATCTTATTACAGTCATGTATAGCATGTTAGAATACAGTTATATATAATAATGTAAGATACATGACAGAACGACCTTTTGGGATCCGCAAGAGTAAGTATTACATTTATTTACATGTACTTATGTATTTATATAATTTGATTTGTAACAGTCATGAGTGACTATCAGCAGATGTGAGGTCTTGCACTTTTACCGGGAATGTTTTACTCAAAGCCTGTGGTCACGGTGTACGTCTTTCGGTAAAGAATGATAATAATCATGATAATCATGATTACATCTGTCGGTTATGTCTTGTATCAGTGTCTGTGACAGTACCTAGCAATGATATCACGCAATGATCTCATGCCATATCGTCCTGGTACCTTTTACAGAAGAAGCTTTCGACGATGAAGTCCGTGCAGAGGCGAACGGGTGGGGGGGCCACCAGTCCCCAGCGACATCACAGAGATGGAGGAGCGAGTGCTTGCACTCGTGGGGAAGCACCGCCAGACAGCCATGGTCACATCTGCAGACCCTGAAGTGATGCCACGTGAGTAAAGCTCACACCATTGCGTGATCTAAATTCAATAGCTGCCACACTAACTCATATCTGAACAATCATATATAATAGATGATTTCTGAAAGTGTCATATAAATAATGCTGGCCTTATGAAAATCATTGCAATGCACAATGAGTTGATGGTCATGAAATGTGATGTCTGCGATGATTTTGAGAACGGTGGTGCTTTTGTCATGCATATGCTGTGTGTCGCGCTGAACTCAGCTTGTCACCCTCGCACCCCCTTCTCCTCTACTAACCTCATTTGTGTTTAGCAGCTCAGCCAGCAGCACGGCCCCAGGCAAGGCCACAGAGGCCAGAAGGTGGGGGCATAGGGCAGGAGTCGGCGGATGATCCTACTACATCTGGTGCTGAGGAGCTCCGATTGTCACCCGTCAATCCGCTGGGTCTGTTCTCCACGGATGAGAGCGTGGACTTCGAAGAACCTGCATCGCCACGCTCCAGAAGCCATTCCACCCCAAGGCCATCTAGTGATCCTCCAGTCATTCCCGCCTCCACTCTGGAGGTATCGGCCCCAAGCACCTCTCCACAGGGCACTCCATTTGTCCCCAGGATGGCGCCGACCCCGCGAAGGCCTCGTGGACGTGGTCGGTCTGTTCGACGAGCGCAATCTGACAGTGGAGAGATAGTACAGTTGTGCAGGAGGACTGTAGACATTGGTGACCAGCTCATCGAGGCATTGGGGGGCATATTCCGACATCTGGCCACCATGGCTGAGTACATTCCGCGCATGGCTGAGTCCGCGCATGGCGATAGCTAGGAACACTGCTGGCACAGCCCTTTCAGTGGTCCCCGAGCACGGAACTCCACCCCTTGGTTCCACGCCACCGCTGCGAACGACAGATGAGAGCAAGGACCAGGATTCTGCTTCTGCATCAGAGAATGTTGCCCCCTCGGCACCCCCCCGCTCCCGTACCCGTGCAACCACCGCATCTGCCTTCATCCCCCCCAATGAGGCACCGCCTGAGGAACTCCTCGGCCAGGTGCCATGCAGCGAGGAAGAGAAGGGGTAGAGGTGGGAGAAGGAGAGGGGGGAAGGAAAGTGAGGTGCATGTGCGCAGGTGATGGCTGTGTTCTATCTCCATCTGGGTATATGCAATTTGTTGTAATGTATGGGGGCTGGGGACCACGCTCCTGCTTTGCCTTTGTATTCTGTGTTGGTGGACATGTTGAACATGTGATTTATGTCAATGATGGAAAATGTTGGGTGTGGGCGGGGGTTGGGTGTTATTGGCTGTGATACTTATGATTTCAGACCAATGTTGGTATTAAACTTTTGTCATTGAACATAACCTTGTTGAGCATTGTCTCAGATAGCTGGACCATTACACACTGGTGATTCCTTACCATAGAAACATAGAAACATAGAAAATAGGTGCAGGAGTAGGCCATTCGGCCCTTCTAGCCTGCACCGCCATTCAATGAGTTCATGGCTGAACATGTAACTTCAGTACCCCATTCCTGCTTTCTCACCATACCCCTTGATTCCCCTAGTAGTAAGGACTTCATCTAACTCCTTTTTGAATATATTTAGTGAATTGGCCTCAACAACATTCTGTGGTAGAGAATTCCACAGGTTCACCACTCTCTGGGTGAAGAAATTCCTCCTCATCTCGGTCCTAAATGGCTTCCCCCTTATCCTTAGACTGTGTCCCCTGGTTCTGGACTTCCCCAACATTGGGAACATTCTTCCTGCATCTAACCCTGTCTAACCCCGTCAGAATTTTAAACGTTTCTATGAGGTCCCCTCTCATTCTTCTGAACTCCAGTGAATACAAGCCCAGTTGATCCAATCTTTCTTGATATGTCAGTCCCGCCATCCCGGGAATCAGTCTGGTGAACCTTCGCTGCACTCCCTCAATAGCAAGAATGTCCTTCCTCAGGTTAGGAGACCAAAACTGTACACAATACTCCAGGTGTGGCCTCACCAAGGCCCTGTACAATTGTAGCAACACCTCCCTGCCCCTGTACTCAAATCCCCTCGCTATGAAGGCCAACATGCCATTTGCTTTCTTAACCGCCTGCTGTACCTGCATGCCAACCTTCAATGACTGATGTACCATGACACCCAGGTCTCTTTGCACCTCCCCTTTTCCTAATCTGTCACCATTCAGATAATAGTCTGTCTCTCTGTTTTTACCACCAAAGTGGATAACCTCACATTTATCCACATTATACTTCATCTGCCATGCATTTGCCCACTCACCTAACCTATCCAAGTCGCTCTGCAGCCTCATAGCATCCTCCTCGCAGCTCACACTGCCACCCAACTTTGTGTCATCCGCAAATTTGGAGATACTACATTTAATCCCCTCGTCTAAATCATTAATGTACAGTGTAAACAGGTGGGGCCCCAGCACAGAACCTTGCGGTACCCCACTAGTCACTGCCTGCCATTCTGAAAAGTCCCCATTTACTCCTACTCTTTGCTTCCTGTCTGACAACCAGTTCTCAATCCATGTCAGCACACTACCCCCAATCCCATGTGCTTTAACTTTGCACATTAATCTCTTGTGTGGGACCTTGTCGAAAGCCTTCTGAAAGTCCAAATATACCACATCAACTGGTTCTCCCTTGTCCACTCTACTGGAAACATCCTCAAAAAATTCCAGAAGATTTGTCAAGCATGATTTCCCTTTCACAAATCCATGCTGACTTGGACCTATCATATTACCTCTTTCCAAATGCACTGCTATGACATCCTTAATAATTGATTCCATCATTTTACCCACTACTGATGTCAGGCTGACTGGTCTATAATTCCCTGTTTTCTCTCTCCCTCCTTTTTTAAAAAGTGGGGTTACATTGGCTACCCTCCACTCCATAGGAACTGATCCAGAGTCAATGGAATGTTGGAAAATGACTGTCAATGCATCCACTATTTCCAAGGCCACCTCCTTAAGTACTCTGGGATGCAGTCCATCAGGCCCTGGGGATTTATCGGCCTTCAATCCCATCAATTTCTCCAACACAATTTCCCGACTAATAAGGATTTCCCTCAGTTCCTCCTCCTTACTAGACCCTCCGACCCCTTTTATATCCGGAAGGTTGTTTGTGTCCTCCTCAGTGAATACTGAACCAAAGTACTTGTTCAATTGGTCCGCCATTTTTTTGTTCCCCATTATGACTTCCCCTGATTCTGACTGCAGGGGACCTACGTTTGTCTTTACTAACCTTTTTCTCTTTACATATCTATAGAAACTTTTGCAATCCGTCTTAATGTTCCCTGCAAGTTTCTTCTCGTACTCCATTTTCCCTGCCCTAATCAAACCCTTTGTCCTCCTCTGCTGAGTTCTAAATTTCTCCCAGTCCCCGGGTTCGCTGCTATTTCTGGCCAATTTATATGCCACTTCCTTGATTTCCCTGAAAGGGTTAAATACAACTTAACATCAATCAACGTAAACTTTAACTGACACCAAGGTGATGGGCACCATTGATGTCTGTGCTGCACACACACAGCAGTGTGTCAGTGTTGTCACTCACATCAGCGCTCTTTCAGGCAAATCTTTCCGATAGCAGCTCCTCACGTAAGAGTGGGATTTAACAAATGCCAGCCACACCGCTGGCGTCCATCCCAGTTAGTTCCACTTTTTGTGGGCGGTTTTTTGAGCGGGCGATATGTGTGCGAGGTGGTGAAATTGACGATGGGTGATCTCCATGGCCGCTAGTTTGGGTAAATATGCTCTTTACGACAAAAAACAGTTGCCGGGCGTTAATATTGAATCTCGGCGTTAATTCCGTGAGGAAAGTAAAGCTAGGCAATAATATGGGTGTTGAAATCGCCCATTCTGCTGATTCTATCCAAAGAAATGGGCGAGCGGTAATATTTTTTCTTGGGGCGTTCAGCCCATTGGGAAAACAACACTCAGTGATAAGTCTCCTAAAAAAGCCCGGCACTTTCCATTTTGTGCCAGAATGGGTAATATATGGGCGTTATATGTCATTTCAGCGGTAAAATGGGCGTTAAGTGGGCGTTAAGCATGCAAAAAAAGTGGAGGTTCTGGCCCACTTGTATCATCAGAATCTAAACACACTGTATCATCAGAATCTAAACACACTATATCAAGAGAATCTAAACGATACTATTTTAACAAAACATTCTTTATGCAGTATCATCAGAATCAAAACCAAACTGCATCAGAAAGTAAACTATATTGTGCATTTACTGAAATCAATACTGTTGGTGCTGTGCATTCTCTGAAATCAGTACTTTGTTGCTGCACATTCTCTGAAATCAGTCGTGTTGGTTCTGTGCATTGTCTGAAATCAGTAGCGTCAGTGCTGTGCATTCCCTGAAATTAGTAGTGCTAGTCATCATCATGAACATCATAGGCAGTCCCTTGGAATTGAGGAAGACTTGCTTCCATTCTAAAAGTGAGTTCTCGGGTGTCCAATGCGGGAATTACAGTCCCTGTCACAGGTGGGACAGACAGTGGTTGGAGGAAAGGGTGGGTGAGACTGGTTTGCCGCACGCTCCTTCCGCTGCCTGCGCTTGATTTCTGCTTGCTCTCAGCGACCAGACTCGAGGTGCTCAGCGCCCTCCCAGATGCTCTTCCTCCATTTTGGGTGGTCATGGGCCAGGGATTCCCAGGTGCCAGTGGGGATGTTGCACTTTATCAAGGAGACTTTGGAGGTGTTCTTGAAATGTTTGCTCTGCCCACCTGGGGCTCGCTTGCCGTGTAAGAGTTCAGAGCCAGCCTCAAGCAGGGCTGCATCATCGCACCAATGCTTTTCTCGATCTTCCTCGCTGCAATGCTCCCCGCTGGAGTGGAACTAAACTATAGAACCAATGGGAAACAGTTCAACCTTTGCCATCTCCAGGCTAAATCCGAGGTCGTCCCATCCTGTCATCGAACTACAGTACGCCGGCGACGCTTGCGTCTGCACACACTCAGAGGCCAAACTTGAAGCCATCGTCAACACCTTCACCGAGGCGTAAGAAGGTCTGGGTCTTACACTAAACATCCGTAAAACAAAGGTCCTCCACCAACCTGACCTCGTCTCAGAGCACTGCCCCCCAGTCATCAAGATCCATGGCGCGGCCTTGGACAACGTGGACCACTTCCCATACCTCAGGAGCCGACTATCAGTAAGGGCAGACATTAATGACGAGGTCCAACACTGCCTCCACTGTGCCAGCGCAGCCTTCGGTCGCCTAAGGAAGAGAGTGTTTGAAGGCCAGGACCGCAAATCTAGCACCAAGCTTATGATCTATAGGGCAGTAGTGATACCCGCCCTCCTTTATGGCTCAGAGACGTGGACCATTATGCAGCAGACATCGCAAAGCACTGGAGAAGTACCACCAATGCTGTCTCCACTAGATCCTGCAAATCCAAGGGGCGGATAGAAGCACCAACGTCAGTGTTCTCGCTCAGGCCAACACCACCAGCATCGAAGCACTGACCACACTCGACCAGCTCCGTTGGGTGGGCCACATCTCTGCATGCCCGACACAAGACTCCCTAAGTAAGCGCTCTACACCGAGTGCTTGTATTGTGCATTCTCTGAAATCAGTAGTATCATAAGAACATAAGAAATAGGACCAGGAGTAGTCTATTTGGCCTCTCGAGCCTGCTCCACCATTTAATACGATTATGGCTGATCCGATCATGGACTCAGGTTCACTTCCCTATCCGCTCCCCATAACCCCTTATCCATTAAGAAACTGTCTATCTCTGACTAAAATATATTCAATGACCCAGCTTCCACAGCTCTCTGAGGCAGCAAATTCCACGGATTTACAACCCTCTGAGAGAAGAAATTCCTCCTCATCTCAGTTTTAAATGGACAGCCCCTTATTCTAAGTTTATGTTCCCTAGTTCTAGTCTCCCCTATCAGTGGAAACATCCTTTCTGCATCCACCTTGTCAAGCCCTGTCATAATCTTATATGTTTCAATAAGATCACCTCTCATTCTTCTGAATTCCAATGAGTAGAGGCCCAACCTCCTCAACCTTTCCTCATAATTCAACCCCCTCATCTCCGGAATCAACCTAGTGAACCTTCTGTGAACTGTCAGTGCTGTGCATTATCTGAAATGGTTCCCTCTCCTCTGGTACTGTCCTGCGCCATTTCAAATCTTCCATCATCATGCCTCCTCAAAACATCATCCTTGACCTCTCTGTCTTTGCAAACTACCGCCCCATCTCCAACCTCCCTTTCCTCTACAAAGTCCTTGAATGTGTTGATGCCTCCCAAATCCGTGCCCATTTTTCCCGCAACTCCATCTTTGAGCCTTTCCGTTCGGTTCCCGCCCTGTCACAGTGCTGTAATGGCCCTAATCAAAGTCACAAATGAGATCCTCTATAACTATGACAATGGTAAAGTTTCCCTCATCCTTCTTGACCTACCTTGCAGCTTTTGACATGGTTGACCACACCATCCTCGTGCAACGCTTCTCCCCCATTGAGTGGGTTGTCTATTCTGAGTTCATTCTTAACTTTCCAGTGGTAGCCAGAAAATCTCCTGCAATAGCTTGTCTTCCCACTTCCACACCGTTACCTCTGGCGTCCCCCAAGAAGGTATCCTCGCCCCTCCCCTATTTCTTAACTACATGCTGCCCCTCGGCAACATCATCTGAAGATATGTCATGTTTCACGTGTATGCTGACGACACCCAGCTTTATCTCACCATCACCTGTCCCGACATCTCCACTGCCTTTGTGTTGAACAAGAAATGGCAGACCAATTGAACAAATACTTTGGTTCTGTCTTCACAAAGGAAGACACAAATAACCTTCCGAATGTACTAGGGGACAGTAGGTCTAGTGAGAAGGAGGAACTGAAGGATATCCTTATTAGGCGGGAAATTGTGTTAGGGAAATTGATGGGACTGAAGGCCGATAAATCCCCGGGGTCTGATATTCTGCATCCCAGAGTACTTATGGAAGTGGCCCTAGAAATAGTGGATGCATTGGTGATCATTTTCCAACAGTCTATCGACTCTGGATCAGTTCCTATGGACTGGAGGGTAGCTAATGTAACTCCACTTTTTAAAAAAGGAGGGAGAGAGAAAACGGGGAATTATAGACCGGTTAGCCTGACATCAGTAGTGGGGAAAATGTTGGAATCAATTATTAAAGATGAAATAGCAGCACATTTGGAAAACAGTGACAGGATTGGACCAAGTCAGCATGGATTTATGAAAGGGAAATTATGCTTGATGAATCTTCTGGAATTTTTTGAGGATGTAACTAGCAGAGTGGACAAGGGAGAACCAGTGGATGTGGTGTATTTGGACTTTCAAAAGGCTTTTGACAAGGTCCCACACAAGAGATTGGTGTGCAAAATCAAAGCACATGGTATTGGGGGTAATGTACTGACGTGAATAGAGAACTGGTTGGCAGACAGGAAGCAGAGAGTCAGGATAAACGAGTCCTTTTCAGAATGGCAGGCAGTGACTAGTGGAGTGCCGCAGGGCTCAGTGCTGGGACCTCAGCTCTTTACAATGTACATTAACAATTTAGATGAAGGAATTGAGTGTAATATCTCCAAGTTTGTGGATGACACTAAACTGGGTGGCGGTGTGAGCTGTGAGGAGGACGCTAAGAGGCTGCAGGGTGACTTGGACAGGTTAGGTGAGTGGGCAAATGCATGGCAGATGCAGTATAATGTGGATAAATGTGAGGTTATCCATTTTGGGGGCAAAAACACGAAGGCAGAATATTATGACGGCAGATTAGGAAAAGGGGAGGTGCAACGAGACCTGGGTGTCATGGTTCATCAGTCACTGAAAGTGGGCAGGCAGGTACAACAGGCGGTGAAGAAGGCAAATGGTATGTTGGCCTTCATAGCTAGGAGATTTGAGTATAGGAGCAGGGAGGTCTTACTGCAGTTGTACAGGGCCTTAGTGAGGCCTCACCTGGTATATTGTGTTCAGTTTTGCTCTCCTAATCTGAGGAAGAATGTTCTTGCTATTGAGGGAGTGAAGTGAAGGTTCACCAGACTGATTCCAGGGATGGCTGGGCTGTCATATGAGGAGAGATTGGATCAACTGGGCCTTTATTCACTCGAGTTTAGAAGGATGAAAGGGGATCTCATAGAAACGTATAAGATTCTGATGGGACTGGACTAGTTAGATGCGGGAAGAATGTTCCCGATGTTGGGGAAGTCTCGAACCAGGGGACATAGTCTTAGGATAAGGGGTAGGCCATTTAGGACTGAGGTGAGGAGAAACTTCTTCACTCAGAGAGTTGTGAACCTATGGAATTCCCTGCCGCAGAGAGTTGTTGATGCCAATTCATTGGATATATTCAAGAGGGAGTTAGATATGGCCCTCACGGCTAAGGGGATCAAGGAGTATGGAGAGAAAGCAGGAAAGGGGTACTGAGGGATTTATCAGCCATGATCTTATTGAATGGCGGTGTAGGCTCAAAGGGCCAAGTGGTCTACTCCTGCACCTATTTGCTATGTTTCTACGTTTCTATGTCAGACTGCTTATCCGACATGAAATTTCCTCTAATTAAACATTGGGAAGACCTTGTGGTTCTAATTGACTTTGAACTCAGCTTCCCCACAGATCTGTGCCATCATCAAGCCCGCCTACTTCCATCTTCGTTGTATCGCCCATCTCCGCCCTGCCTCAGTTCATCTGCTGCGGAGATGGGCGATACTACGAATGTGGAAGTAGGCGAGCTTGCTTTTGCTATCTCCAGACTTGACTATTCCATTGCTCTCCTAGCTGGCCTCGCACCTTTCACCCTACATAAACAAGAGCTAATCCAAAATTCTGCTGCCCGTGTCCTATCTTTCACCAAGTCCCGTTCAAGCATCACCCCTGTACTCACTGACCTATATTGGCTCCTGCTCCACCTCGATTTTAAAATTCTGATCCTCGTATTCAAATCCCTCGATGGCCTCACCCCTCCCTATTTCCGCAACCTACTCCAGCCCTACAACCCTCCAAGAGCTCTGCATCCCTCCAATTCCAACCTCTTGTGAATCCCCCACTTTCTTCAGCTCTCTATACCCTAAGCACTGGAATTACCTTCAATGTCATATTCCTCTCTTGCTGCTCTTCCTCCAATTTCTGCTCCATGTGGTGCATTGCCATATTTTCAGTGGATGGACAATCTTTCAATTTGAAGGGGTCTTCTCTGAAGTCTGGTCACATTTCGACTTACAACTTTAAGTTCAAAGTTCAAAATATGAGTGTGACTTTAAAGGACTTTGTCCTCTTAATCAATGCTTTTATTTAACTGGTGTTAAACAGTTATTGAACCAACTTTGTTGTACCAAAGATCAGAAAGAGCTTGCATTGATAAAGCATATTTTGCATCCTCAGCCTTCCTAAAATGCTTTACAAGTGATGAATTAGTTTTGAAATATAGTCAGCGTTGTTTTGAGCTTATGCAGCACCCTATTTAAAAAAGAAGGCAGACAAAAAGCAGCAAATATAGACCATCTAGTAGCCTAACATCTGTGGTGGGAAAATGTTGGAGTCCATTATTAAAGAAGCAGTAGCTGGACATTTGGGAAAGCATAATTCGGTCAGGCAGAGTCAGCATGGATTTATGAAAGGGAAGTCACCTTTGACAAATTTGCTGGAATTCACTGAGGATGCAACAAACAGGTGGATAAAGGGGAATCAGTGGATGTGGTGTATTTGGACTTTGAGAAGGCATTTGACAAGGTGCCACATAAAAGATTACTGCACAAGATAAAAGTTCATGGGGTTGGGGGTAATATATCAGCATGGATAGAGGATTGGCTAACTAACAGAAAACAGAGAGTCGGGATAAATGGTTCATTCTCAGGTTGGCAATTAGTAACTAGTGGGGTGCTGCAGGGATCAGTGCTGGGACCCCAACTATTTACAATCTATATTAACAGCTTGGATGAAGGGACCGAGTGTAACATAGCCAAGTTTGCTGATGATACAAAGATGGGAGGAAAAGCAATGTGTGGGAAGGACACAAAAAACCTGCTAAAGGACATAGACAGGCTAAGTGAGTGGGCAAAAATTTGGCAGATGAAGTATAATGTTAGAAAGTGTGAGGTTATGCACTTTGGCAGAATAAATTGAAGCACAAGTTATTATTAAAATGGAGAAAAATAGCAAAGTGCTGCAATACAGCGGGACCTGGGGGTACTTGTGCATGAAACAAAAGGATAGTATGCAGGTACAGCAAGTGATCAGGACGGTCAATGGAACCTTGGCCTTTATTGCAAAGGGGATGGAGTATAAAAGCAGGAAAGTCTTGCTACAGTTATACAGGGTATTGGTGAGGCCACACCTGGAATACGGCGTACAGTTTTGGTTTCCATATTTAAGAAAGGATATACTTGCTTTGGAGGCAGTTCAGAGAAGGTTCACTCGGTTGATTCCGGAGATAAGGGGGTTGACTAATGAGGAAAGGTTGAGTAGGTTGGGCCTCTACTCATTGGAATTCAGAAGAATGAGAGGTGATCTTATCGAAACATATAAGATTATGAGGGGGCTTGACAAGGTGGATGCAGAGAGAATATTTCCACTGATAGTGGAGACTAGAACTAGGGGGCATAATCTTAGAATAAGAGGGCACCCATTTAAAACTGAGATGGGGAGGAATTTCTTCTCTCAGAATTTGCTGCCTCAGAGAGCTGTGGAAGCCGGGACATTGAATAAATTTAAAACAGAGATAGACTGTTTCTTAACCGATAAGGGAATAAGGGGTTATGGGGAGCGGGCAGGGAAGAGGACCTGAGTCCATGATCGGATCAGCCATGATCGTATTGAATAGCGGAGCAGGCTCAAGGGGCCATATGGCCTACTCCTGCTCCTATTTCTTATGTTCTTACGTTCCTATGTTCAATCTACACAAAGCAAGACTTCACAAATAGGGAGTGAATAATAATCTGTTTTTGATTATGTTGATTTACAGTGGAACTTTGGCCAGGATGCCAGGAAAACTCTCTGTGCTGCTTTCCGTAGTGCCATGAGATCCACCTGAACAGGTAGACAGGATTTTAGTAAAACCACTCATCTCCAGCAATGCAGTACTCTCTCATTCTGCACTTAAGTGTCAGCCTCTGTGTTGAAATTTGAAGCGGGGCTTGAACCCATAACCTTCTGACTGAGAGGTGGGAGTGGTATTAAATAAGTCTACGTGACACTTGAATATGAAAATAAAATTGGTGTAAATACTGCTCAAATATCATTGACACTTGACCCGCCATTGTTGTAGAATTCCAATGCTAGTTTTCTTTGTTAAAAGATAATTCATGTCTGTATATTGTTATATACCCAATAAACATGATGTTACCAATATAATGCTATTTTTTCAGTTCACTAAGGTACTGTATAAGATCTGTTAGAGAAAACAGACTATAAAGTGAAGTAGTGTGTGCTTCTCACCATTTCCTGCTCTGTAACTGTAGGTAGGCTGGTGCAGCTGGTTGCAATGATGCGTTGGCCGGTCTGTCTGGCGTTTGCTGTTCTTCGCCTCTGTGTGCTGTTGCAGTGCTGGATCTGACTGCTTTTATACCCACTGTGACTTGTCATATTCACCTATTACCTGACGTATCGGATCAG
Source organism: Pristiophorus japonicus (assembly GCF_044704955.1). NCBI lineage: Eukaryota > Metazoa > Chordata > Chondrichthyes > Pristiophoridae > Pristiophorus > Pristiophorus japonicus. The sequence continues at coordinate 160,578,480 of NC_091985.1, forward strand.
GCACTGCATAAACATCAGCATCGACTGACGCAATTAACTTCTCAACCAAATCCCGCTCAAGTACAATTTTGGTGGATAAGCCACTTAGCAGCAGCTCAATTTCTCCTCATCCCCCACATACATTAAAGGAGATTAGAGAAAAGTACTTTAACTTAGACTACCAGCAGCTCCAGATGATTTCAGCCCCTGTGACACTGAAAACAACCCTAGCATTTTGATAATAAGGCTATTCAGACATCAGTCATTTCAAAAGTTCCTTTCCAAATTTGATTAAGTACAAACCTGGAAAAAAAATATTCAAGCGAGGATATGTGACTGTAGACTTACTTCAAGGTACAGATCATGAGGCGGAGGCTTGCCCCCATTGTAGATTTCCAATTACAGCCAGATTGTCAGTGGGAGACAGCAAGCCGCAGCAAGTAAGTCACTCTCATACAGTTGCACCGACTGCCACATAACTGCAGCTACCCTGCCCATGTTCTTTGTTGGAAAATACAAGAATCAGAAGCACAAACAGGTAATTCGGACCATCATATCTGCACCTGTGTTTTTTCTCCACTAGCCACCCAGTCTAACCTGCTCACTCCTCAAATCCTTTAATATCCCACCCAGTCTAATCCCACTCTCCTGCTCACACCTCAAACCCTTTAATATCCCACCCAGTCGAATCACACTATCCCCTCTCGCACCATACCCTTTAATACCCCACCCAGTCTAATCTCACTCACTTGCACACTCGGCAAATTCTTTGATATCCACCCAATCTAATTCCACTCTCCTGCTCACTCCTCGTACCATTGAATATATCACCCAGTCTAATCCCACTCTCCTGCTCACTCTCCAAATCCACTAATATCTCACTCAGTCTAATTCCACTCTCCTGCTCACTCCTCATACACCTTAATATCTCACCCATTCTAATCCCATTCTTTCCTCACTCCTCATAACCTTTAATGTCTTACCCAGTCTAATCCCACTCTCCCTTCACTTCCCATACCCTTTAATGTCCCACCCAGTCTAATCCCACTCTCCCCTCATGCACCATACCCTTTAATATCTCACCCAGTCTAATTCCATTCTCCCCTCATTCCCCATACCCTTTAATATCCCACCCAGTCTAATCCCACTCTCCCCTCACGCACCATACCCTTTAATATCTCACCCAGTCTAATCCCATTCCCCCCTCACTCCCCATACCCTTTAATATCCCACCCAGTCTAATCCCACTCTCCCCTCACGCACCATACCCTTTAATATCCCACCCAGTCTAATCCCACTCACCCCTCATGCACCATACCCTTTAATATCTCACCCAGTCTAATCCCACTCTCCCCTTACGCACTATACCCTTTACTAGCCCAGCCAGTCTAATCCCACTCTCCCCTCACTCCCCATACCCTTTAATATCTCACCCATTCTAATCCAACTCTCCCCTCACTCCCCATACCCTTTAATAGCCCACCCAGTCTAATCCCACTCTCCCGTCACTCCACATACCCTTTGTTGTGGGAAATCACCACTCGGAGTCAGATGTCGAGTTGAATCGAGCGACCTTTATTACAAGCTAGCACGGGAGCGGTATGGTTGTCTGCCACCAACGTCCCAATCAAATGCAGTTAGCACATCATATTTATAGAGATTACATTGTACATTTCCCCATACCATATATTGGCATGTTCTGGGTGACTGTGTGCACAAATAGGTTTCGACTGCAAAAGCTGTGTCTCATGCATACAAGGTGTTCTTGGTGCACGGGGAGCCCATCGGACCACAGTCATAGGTTAAGCAGCTGGTTCCCTTACACCATGTCTACCCTTATCTTCAGTTGTGACATCTTATGTCCTGCTTACGTGCTTCTGTTTTTCTGCCAAAATGGCAAGACCAATTATATGGTTCCATTAAACTGTTGGCTGGGTTAACCCTATATACTTCTACCCTCCCCAACAACTTTAATAGTTCAACCAGTCTAATCCCACTCTCTCCTCACTCCCCGTACCCTTTAATATCTCACTCAGTCTAATCCCACTCACCTGCTCACTCATCATACCCTATAATATTCCTTTTTAAAAGAATTTATGGAGTCTATTTCAACAACGCTTGTGGCAGAGAAGTCCCCATTCTAACTCCCCTTTGCGTAAAGAATTTTCTAGCCTCCATTTTAATTCATTTTGTCTTAAATTTACCATCTTGGCAACCTGTAGAAATAACCAATGATTATTTACCTGATCAAACCCCAATGCTTTTTAAAGTTTTTAAATTGGAAGGGAAATCCTATGAAGGCTAAAAGAGTTGTGGGATTTCTTGCCATTGATGTTCACTTCATTACATTCACATAATTTGGTGGTGTCAGACAGAGAGACAGCGGGAGGGGGACAAGAAGAAATAGTCAGCCAATAGCTGCTGTTGAAGCAGGTGGGTCAAACAGAACTCAGGCTCGGTGACTTGTATTTCTATTGTTCCTTTCAACTTTTATGCAGACAACTGTCAACACTTGGAAATAATTTAAAGTAATTTATGTTCAAAATCCGTGTTTATGCAACACAACTAATATTTAAATTTGCTCTTAGCAGGAAATGGTAAATTCATCGATTCCATGCTTTTAACACTGAGCCACACCCAGGGGCAGCACAGGCCAGCCCACACTGCGATATGTGTGCGCACTAGGTCCGTGCAGCAGAGCTGGTCTCCAGTCGTCTTGGTTAACCCTTGCTACTGGACCAAGACCTAGATCTGTCAAGCCCGTGTGGTGGCTGGTGTGCAACGACCACCACAAGTTAAAACATCCACGCACAGGCATCTTCTATCATTCAACATGTAGTTTGGGACCTAGAATGTCAGGTCCTCATCGAAACACCTGTGAAATCATCCCTCTTTGGTGTGGAAGCAAGTCATCCTCAATAAGAGGGACCACCTAAGAAGGAGAAGACACTGGAAGGGAAGTGACTGGAAGAAAGTTTCAAAAAACTTTTAAAAATCTTATTGGATGCTTTTGTGACGTTGGATGTTAATCGGCCGAGCTTTAATAATGCCATTTTTTTTTACAGAAATGTCATGTTTTCTTTTCACAGGAATTTTTCATTGTTGATTCTTAGCTAATGGGATATGTTAGCCAATCAGCATGCTATACTGAGCCAGTGATTTGTTGGAGTTTGTTTGAAAGGGACATTTGAGGCAATCAAGAATAGCTGCCAAATTTCCCCACACTCTCCAGTTTTCATCCAAGGAATGCTTTTTCCCTGACAGAGTTGCACCCTGCACCATCTCCCTTTCCCCTTGACCCGCAGTCTACTGTGTCACTCCTACTCACCATGTTGCTGCTCCTACCAAAGAAGGAGATAGTAGGTGGGGCAGTCTAAAGCTTGGTCAATGAGATGGGTTTTAAGGAGGACCTTAAAGGAGGAGAGGGTGTATGGTGGGAAGCTGGCCAGAGAGCATTGGAATAGTTGTTTTCGGAGATGACATAGATATAGATGAGGAGTCCAGCAGCAAGTGGGCTGAGGTAGGACCTTAGTGATGGAGAGGATATGGGGTCAGAAACTCAGCTCTGGGTCGAATAACACCAAAGTTGCCAACAGTCTGGTTCAAAAGAACAGTGGATTAGTAGAGAGAGGTAATAGAAAGGTAGAGCTGGGTGTCATCAACGTACATGTAAATGAGGAAGAGGGGGGCAAGAATAGACCTTTGGGGACTCTAAAGGTAATGATGCAGGGTAGGAGAAGCCATTGCTGGAGATGCTCAAGCTATGATCAGATAGGTAAGAGTGAAACCAAGCAAAGGCAGTCCCACAGAGCTGGACAATGGAAGTGAGGCATTGGAAGAGGATGGTGTGGTCGATCATGTCAACGGCTGCAAGAGAGGTTGAGGAAGGCGAGGAGGGATAGTGCATCATAGTCACAGTCATAAACAATGTCACTTACTGCTTTCATTATGGCCATTTTGGTGCTGTGGCAGGGGCAGAACCCCAATTGGAAAGATTCAATGGTAAAATTGTGGGAAAGCTGGGCATGAATTTGGGACAGTGAAGAATAAAGGAAGGTTGGCTATGGTAGTTTGCAAGGACGGGCTTTTTGAGGAGAAGATGATGATGGCTGCTTTGAAAGGGATCAGGACAGTATCAGAAGAAAGGGAACCATGTATAACGCCAACTAGTTTGGAGCCAGAAAGAGACTTTGGATGGTCAGCAGTTCAATGGGAATGAGGTCAAGGGAGCAGGAGGTGGGCCTCATGGATGAGCTGAGTCTGAAGAGGCCATGGGGGAGATGAGAGAGAAACTGGAGAAAGTTGCGCATTCAGGGCTAGGGCAGGATGGAGTTTGAGGGGGGAGGGTGATGTCGTGGGCAAGGAGAAGCAGCAGAGGCAGCTGAACGGATGGACTCAATCTTAATGATAAAGAAGTCCATAAACTCCCTCTATATGTTAGTGGTGAAGGTAGATGGGGCAGGGGAGATGAGTTTAAGGATTCAGGTCTATTGAATAGCTAAGCCAGTTGTGTGCCAGATATTCTCATGTCTGCACCACTTGGACTTGAGGGACTGAAGATGGGGGCGATACCAGGAAAATAGCCTAGATTTGTGTATACTGTGTCAGCTGGGACTCAGCTGGTAGCAATCTTGCTTCTGAGTCAAAAAGGATGTGTGTTCAAGTCCCACTCCAGAGACTTGGGGGCTGCATTGTCGGAGGTGCTGTCTTCAGATGAAACGTTAAACTGAGGCCATGTCTGCCCTCTCAGGGGGGCATAAAAGATCCCATGGCACTATTTAGAAGAAGAGCAGGGGAGTTATCCCCGGTGTCCTGGCCAATATTTATTCCTCAATCAACAAAACAAAAACCGATTATCTGGTCATTATCACATTGCTGTTTGTGGGAGCTTGCTGTGCATAAATTGTCTGCCGTGTTTTCCACATTATAACAGTGACTACACTCCAAAAGTACTCCATTGGCTGTAAGGCGCTTTGGGACGTTCAGTGGTCGTGAAAGGCGCTATATAAATGCAAGACTTCCTTTTCTTTTCTATACAGATATAGAGGGCTGAATTTCTGTGAGGATTCTCCTGATCTGCTGCTGTAACTTTGTCAGGAGATCCACTAAACCCTGCGACAGCGGCATAAATGGCCGTTTTAATGCTGCTTACACCATTTCTCCAGGGCTGCAGCAATCTTCTGACAAATATATGGCAGAAGATCAGAGAAGCACTGCAGAAATTCAGAGCCATATATATATATAAAACTACATAGATATAGGAGCTTTATCACTACATTAAACTGAGTATTCTACACTAAAGCCCTATTTTCCCATCAGTTGCTCTCACTATACCCTGGTCCAGTGTTAACATGATCCAGATATTCCTGTAGGTTACAAAACAGCCATTTTTCCTGCCAAAATGATATGGAACAACTTGGCAAAGCAATGTTACAATGTTGTACATCAGCAGCAGTAAACTCCTGACACTGAAATCCCACAGGGAAGATCTGAGGACATACAAAAAACCTCAGCTGTATACATGATTTCTTAAAAGCAACACTTGAGAGCACACTTTAAGCCATTGTCTGCATTCTGTGACTAAATTGCAAGAGATGTCTCCACAAGATCCTGCAAATCCCCTGGAAGGACAAACGCACCAACGTTAGCGTCCTTGATCAGGCCAACATCCCCAGCATTGAAGCACTGACCACACTTGACCAGCTCCGCTGGGCAGGCCACATTATTCACATGCCAGACACAAGACTCCCAAAGCAAGCGCTCTACTTGGAACTCCTTCACAGCAAGTGAGCCCCAGGTGGGCAGAGGAAACGTTTCAAGGACACCCTCAAAACCTCCTTGATAAAATGCAACATCCCCACTGACACCTGGGAGTCCCTGGCCAAAGTCCGCCCGAAGTGGAGGAAGTGCATCCGGGAGGGTGTTGAGCACCTTGAGTCTCGTCGCCGAGAGCATACAGAAATCAAACGCAAGCAGCGGAAAGAGCGTGTGGCAAACCTGTCCCACCCACCCTTTCCCGTATTGGACTGTTCAGTCACCTAAGAACTCACGTTTAGAGTGGAAGCAAGTCTTCCTCGATTTCGAGAGACTGCCGATGATGATGACGGTGCAACAGGTTTTCAATTCACAGTTAAGGCAGATTTAAAAATCATATCACAAGCGATTTGCCACCACAAAGAAAATTAAGAATAGCTTGTACCTCGGCCACAAATTTCCTCGCAAGTTCTACCAATCGGCCACCGCCTCGCCAACAGAGACCCCAAACAGCCAATGGGGAGGCTGACAATCTTCCGCAAAAGGTCATTGATCTGAAACGTTAACTCTGTTTCTCAATCCGCAGATTCTACCTGAACTGCTGAGCGTTTCCAGCATTTTCTGCTTTTATTTAGGATATCCAGCATTTTGCTGTTGTTTGAAATGTTTGCGCAGTTTTACTCTGACTTGCCCCGGTCCTCAGATGAATAAGTGAAGACATAAGCCGGCTCCCGTGCATCTGCCTATGCCAACCTGTGACTAGCCACTAGAAGGAGTGAGAGAGCAGGCCAGTGTGACCTGCTGACTGTTTCCAGATTTTGATTTCACTTGCGGTATTTAGATTTTTGTTGATCTCTGTCGGCCTTTTCCATCTACCACGGATTAGACAGGTCAGCGGGGGAGAAATTGTGTCCCACAGATTAATGAAGCAACAGCCTGACAGTCATACTCACAGAATCATACCTTTCAGCCAATGTCCCAGACTCCTCCATCACCATCCCTGAGTATGTCCTGTCCCACTGGCAGGACGGACCCACCAGAGGTGGCGGAACATTGGTATACAGTCGGGAGGGAGTGGCCCTGGGAGTCCTCAACATTGACTCCAGACGCCATGAAGTCTCATGGCTTCAGGTCAAGCATGGGCAAGGAAACCTCCTGCTGGTTACCACCTACCGCCCTCCCTCAGCTGATGAATCAGTACTCCTCCATGTTAAATACCACTTGGAAGAAGCACTGAGGGTAACAAGGGCACAGAATGTACTCTGGGTGGGGGACTTCAATGTGCATTACCAAGAGTGACTCGATAGTACCACTACTGACTGAGCTGGCTGGGTCCTAAAGTACATAGCTGCCAGACTGGGCCAACGAGGGAAAAACCTACTTGACCTCATTCTCACCAATCTACCTGTCGCAGATGCATCTGTCCATGACATTATTGGTAGCAGTGACCGCCGCACAGTCACTGTGGAGTCAAAGTCCTGTCTTCACACTGAGGACACGATCCATCGTGTTGTGTGGAATTGCCACCATGCTAAATGGGATTGATTCAGAACAGATCTAGCAGCTCAATACTGGGCATCCAGGAGGCACTGTGGGCCATCAGCAGCAGCAGCATTGTATACCATCTCAATCTGTAACCTCCTGGCCCGGCATATCCCTCACTCTGCCATTACCATCAACCCTGGTTGGAGTGCAGAAGAGCATGCCAGGAGCAGCACCAGGTGTACCTAAAAATGAGGTGCCAACCTGGGGAACCTACAACACAGGACTACATGCACGCTTAACAGCGGAAGCAGCATGCCTGAGACAGAGCTAAGCGATCCCACAATCAATGGATCAGATTGAAGCTCTGCAGTCCTGCCACATCCAGTCGTGAATGGTGGTGGACAATTAAACAACTGACAGGAGGAGGAGGCTCCATGAACATCCCCATCCTCAATGATGGTGGAGACCAGCACATGAGTGCAAAAGACAAGGCTGAAGCGTTTGCAACCTTCTTCAGCCAGAAGTGCCGAGTGGATGATCCATATCAGCCTCCTCCTGAGGTCCCCACCATTACAGAAGCCAGTCTTCAGCCAATTCAATTCACTCCACGTGATATCAAGAAACGGCTGAGCGCATTGGATACAGCAAAGTCTATGGGCCCTGACAACAACCCGGCTGTTGTGCTGCAGACTTGTGCTCCAGAACTAGCTGTGCCAAGCTGTTCCAGTACAACTACAACACTGGCATCTACCCAACAAAGTGGAAAACTGCCCAGGTATGTCCTGTCCACAAAAAACAGGACAAATCCAATCTGGCCAATTACCACCCCATCAGTCTACTCTCAGTCATCAGCAGAGTGATGGAAGGTGTCGTCGACAGTACTATCAAGCGGCAATTACTCACCAATAACCTGCTCACCGATGCTCAGTTTGGGTTCTGCCAGGACCACTCGGCTCCAGACATGATGACAGCCTTGGTCCAAACATGGACAAAAGAGCTGAATTCCAGAGGTGAGGTGAGAGTGACTGCCCTTGACATCAAGGTAGCATTTGACCGAGTGTGGCATCAGGAGCCCAAAACTAAAGTCAATGGGAATCGGGGGGGGGGGGGGGGGGGTAAACTCTTCACTGGCTAGAGTCATACCTAGCACAAAGGAAGATGGTTACAGTTATGTTTGTTGCAAGCCAATCATCACAGCCCAGGACATAGCTGCAGGAGTTCCTCAGGGCTGTTCCTAGGCCCAACCATTTTCAGCTGCTTCATCAATGACCTTCCTTCCATCATAAGGTCAGAAGTGGGGACGTTCGCTGATGATTGCACAGTGTTCAGTGCCATTCGCAGCTCCTCAGATAATGAAGTAGTCCATGCCCACATGTAGTCCATGGACGATATTCAGGCTTGAGCTGATAAGTGGAAAGTAACATTCGTGCCACACAAGTGCCAGGCAATGACTAACTGCAACAAGCGAGAGTCTAACCAACTCCCCATGACATTCAACGGCATTACTATCATCGAATCCCCCGTCATGAATATCCTGGGGATCACCATTGACCAGAAACATAACTGGGCCAGCCACATAAATACTGTGATGACAAGAGCAGGTCAGAGGCTGGGTATTCTGCAGCGAGTGTCTCAACTCCTAACTCCACAAAGACATTCCACCATCTACAAGGCACAAGTCAAGAGTGTGATGGAATACTCTCCACTTGCCTAGATGAGTGCAGCTCCAACAACACTCAAGAAGCTCAACACTGTCATGTATTTAACCATCTTGCAATGACATAGTCATGTAACTGTAACTCATGTATACTATACCTGTACCATAGAAATGCACACCCTGACCACAGGGGGTGAACTTGCGGGAGACACTCCTCACCTGGGTTTCCAGGTATAAAAGGGGAGGTCCCACCCAGGGTCAGACTCCTTGGTCCTGGCAATAAAGGTGAAGGTCACAGAGTGACCGTGTCTGATATATCCATGCCTCGTGTGAGTTTGTAGTAAGGTGCAGGGACACCATATTTGGCGACGAGAAACGGGAATCACCGAACCATGAGGATGGCCACCGGTGGCACAGAGGAGCGTTACTGTGTGGGTGAGGACTGGGACGACTTTGTGGAAAGACTCCAGCAGAGCTTTGTCACAAAGGACTGGCTGGAAGAGACAGCGGCTGACAAGCGGAGGGCACATCTACTGACCAGCTGCGGACCACAGACGTATGCGCTGATGAAAGACCTGCTCGCACCCCAAAAGCCGGCGGACAAGTCCTTTGAAGAGCTCAGCCAGCTGATCAATGAGCATCTCAAGCCGGCGAGTAGCGTACACATGGTCCAGCACCGGTTCTACTCTCACCAGCGTCGGGAGGGACAAAACGTTTCGGACTTCGTGGCGGAACTGCGGCGTTTGGCCAGTCTCTGCAAGTTCTCCGATGCCTGCAGGGGGGAGATGTTAAGGGACTTTTTCATCGAGGGCATTAATCATGCCGGCATTTTCAGGAAGCTCATAAAGACTAAGGACTTGACCTTAGAAGGGGTGGCGTTGATAGCTCAGACCTTTATGGCAGGGGAAGAAGAGACCAAGCTAATTTGCGCACGCAGCCCTGGTCCAAACGTGGCGACAGACCAGGGAGTTAACATGGTGAACGCGGCTCGGGACCCCGCAGGCAGCCAAGGGCATTTCGAAGCCGACCAGGCAGCAACAGGCTCTAGGGTGGGCCTGCAACAAGGACAATGGAAAAGGGATCAGCAATTCATGCCATCTCGAGGAACAATGTGTCCTATGATGGGACCATTAACACCCACCATCAGAGTGCTTAGAAACAGCCAAATGGGCTATCAGAGAGGAATGCCTGGTAATAGTCCTTTTGTTAACAGTAATCTCAATCTCAGCTCATGCTGGAGGTGCGGGCGTAGACACACTGCAAAAAGCTGTAGGTTCCAGCAATATACCTGTAGGATTTGTAATGTCAGTGGACACTTGACCAGGATGTGCAAAAAGGCAGTAGCGAGGCTAATCTGTGAGACAGAGGAACCAGACGAGGGGTCTGCAATGCAGGATGAGGCCTGGGGTAAAGCCATAGATGCTGAAGTTCAGCAGGTTCATGTAGCTGACGTCCACAGCTCATACACTAAAACGCCACCCATGATGGTGCAAGTCTTACTGAATGGCATCCCGGTGCACATGGAGCTGGATACGCGAGCTAGCCAGTCACTCATGAGTGCCCAACAATTTGAGAGACTATGGCCACACAGAGCTAGCAGGCCCAAACTGGAACACATTGAGACGCAGCTACAGACGTACACCAAAGAGATCATCCCACTGCTGGGCAGCGCAAACTTGGTGGTAACACATAATGGATTACAGAACCGGCTGCCACTCTGGATCGTTCCGGGAAATGGCCCCGCGCTTTTGGGGAGGAGTTGGCTAGCCGAGATGAATTGGAAATGGTGGATGTGCACGTCATTTCATCCGTGGAGCGAAGTTCATGCTCACAGGTCCTGCAAAAATTCGGGTCACTGTTTCAACCTGGTGTCGGAACATTCAAGGGCACTAAAGTAGTGATACGCATCACTCTGGACACCAGACCAGTGCACCACAAAGCCAGAGCGGTGCCGTATGTGATGCGTGAAAAAATTGAATGTGAACTGGACAGGCTGCTCAGAGAGGGCATAATTTCATCGTTGAATTCAGCGACTGGGCAAGTCCCATCGTTCCCGTCCTCAAAGCAGATGGCTCGGTTAGGATTTGTGGTGACTACAAAGCCACCATCAACCGAGTATCGCTGCAAGACCAATACCCGCTTCCGAGAGCGGAGGACCTTTTTGTCACGCTGGCAGGTTGCAAGCTGTTCACGAAGTTGGACCTCACTTCGGCCTACATGACTCAGGAACTGGCTGAAGAATCCAAGCTTCTGACCACCATCACGACGCACAAGGAATTATTTGTCTACAACAGGTGTCCGTTTGGTATTCGATCGGCAGCAGCCATCTTTCAGAGAAATATGGAAAGCTTGCTCAAATCCATTCCTAGAATGATCGTATTCCAAGACGACATTCTCATAACGGGTCGAGACACCGAGGAACACCTCCACAACCTGGAGGAGGTGCTACGCCGATTGGATCGGGTAGGCTTGTGGCTGAAAAAGGCCAAGTGTGTGTTTTTGGCCCCAGAGGTCGAGTTTTTGGGTAGGAGGGTTGCCGCAGACAGGATCTGGCCTACCGAACCAAAAACGGAGGCGATCCGCCGGGCGCCCAGGCCTGGCAACACGTCGGAGTTGCGATCATTCCTGGGACTTTTGAACTATTTTGGAAACTTTCTGCCGAACTTAAGCACATTGTTGGAGCCGTTACACATGCCCCTGCGTAAAGTTTGTGAATGGTTTTGGGGGGACTGTCAAGAACGGGCTTTCAATAAGGCGAGGAACCTGCTGTGTTCCAACAAACTGTTGACTTTGTATGGCCCTTGTAAAAAACTGGTTTTAACATGCGTCATCCTACGGGGTTGTGTGTGTTTTGCAGCAGGGTAACAATGACGGCCGACTCCAACCGGTGGCTTACGCCTCCAGGTCGCTCTCCCAGGCAGAGCGTGGATACGGCATGGTTGAGAAGGAAGCACTCGCGTGTGTTTACATTGTGAAAAAGATGCACCAGTATCTTTTTGGTAGACAGTTCGCGCTAGACACGGACCACAAGCCGTTAACATCCTTGTTGTCCGACAGCAAGGCTGTCAACGCCAATGCGTCAGTGATGGGCCCTCACGCTGGCTGCGTATGACTACACCATACGGCACCGGCCAGGCACCGAAAACTGCGCTGACGTGCTCAGCAGGCTCCCACTGGCCACCATCGAGGGGGCATCGGAGCAGAGCGCCGAGATGGTCATGGCCGCTGAGGCTTTTGACACTGCAGGCTCCCTCATCACAGCCCGCCAGATCAAACTCTGGACCAACAGGGACCCCCTCCTAGCCATGATAAAGAAATGTGTCCTGACTGGGGATTGGGCGCCTGCACAGAGGGCTTGCCGTTTCAGAGACGGATGGATGAGCTCGCCATCCAAGGCGACTGCCTGCTATGGGGCAGCCGGGTAGTCATGCCCCAGAAAGGAAGGGAAGCGTTCATCAGGGAACTCCACAGCGAGCACCCTGGCATCGTGTTAATGAAGGTCATTGCCCGGTCACATGTATGGTGGCCGGGGATTGACTCAGACCCGGAACTCTGCGTTCGCAGGTGCACGACGTGTGCCCAGCTGGGCAATGGCCCCAGGGAGGCCCCACTCAGCCCGTGGCCCTGGCCCACCAGACCATGGTCACGTATTCATGTAGACTATGCGGGCCCGTTCATGGGGAAAATGTTCCTGATCGTTGTTGATGCATACTCGAAGTGGATCGAGTGCATCATATTGAACTCGGGCATGACATCCATCACCGTGGAGAGTCTGCGTACGGTTTTCGCGACCCATGGCTTGCCGGACATCCTGGTCAGCGACAATGGCCTGTGTTTCACCAGCCATGAATTCCAGGAGTTTATGCCGGGCAATCGTATCAAATGCGTCCGGACAACGCTGTTCAAGCCGGCTTCCAATGGCCAAGTGGAACGGACGGTCCAAGTCATAAAACAGGACATGCTACGCATCCAAGGACCCTCCCTTCAGTACCGTCTATCACGCCTCCTGCTGGCCTACAGGTCCCGCCCGCACTCGCTCACAGGAGTCCCGCCAGCGGAACTCCTCATGAAACGCATGCTCAAGACGCTGCTGTCCCTCATTCACCCAGCCCTGGCAGACATTGTTGAGGGCAAGTGCCAGTCCCAAACCGAGCTCCATGATCGAAACTCAAGGGAGAGGTGTATAGAAATAGGTGAGCCGGTATTTGTTCTTAACCATGCTTTGGGACCCAAGTGGCTTGAGGGCATCGTAATTGGCAAAGAAGGAAATAGAGTCATGGTGGTCCGACTAAACAATGGGCAGATATGCCGCAAACACTTGGACCAAGTAAAGAAAGGGTTCAGCACAGACACGGGGGAACCTGAAGAAGAGCATGAGATGGCACCCACACCACTGCCAGCGGACGATCAACAAAGACAGCCCTCAGCGTGCACAGTCCCTGCAGCCAGCCCGGACAGGCCGGAATCACCTCAAGTGACAGAGACGCGTGCCGAGGCTCAGCCACCAGAGCCACAACTGCGGCGCTCCACGAGAGAGCGTCGACCACCTGACAGACTTAACCTCTGAAACAAAAAGACTTAAGGGGGAAGGTGATGTCATGTATTTAACCAGCTTGCAATGACATAGTCATGTAACTGTAACTCATGTACACTGTAACTGTAACTCATATACACTATACCTGTACCATAGAAATGCACACTCTGACCACAGGGAGTGAACTTGCGGGAGACACTCCTCACCTGGATTTCCAGGTATAAAAGGGGAGGTCCCACCCAGGGTCAGCACTCCTTGGTCCTGGCAATAAAGATGAAGGTCACAGAGTGACCGTGTCTGATATATCCATGCCTCGTGTGAGTTTGTAGTAAGGTGCAGGGACACCACAAACACCATCCAGGACAAAGCAACCCACTTGATTGGCTCCCCATCCACCACCTTAAATATTCACTCCCTCCGCCACCGGCGCACCGTGGCGACAGTGTGCACCATCTACAAGATGTACTGCAGCAACTTGCCAAGGCCTCTTTGACAGCACCTCCCAAACCTATGACCTCCACCACTCAGAAGGACAAGGGCAGCAGGCGCATGGGAACCATTACCTCCAAGTTCCCCTCCAAGCCACAAACCATCCTGATTTGGAAATATATCGCTGTTCCTTCATCGTCGATGGGTCAAAATCCTAGAACTCCCTCTCTAAACAGCTTTGTGGGAGCATCTTCACCACACGGACTGCAGTATTCGAGAAGGCGGCTCAACCCACCTTCTCAAGGGTTACTGCGGATGGGCAATAAATGCTGGCCTTGCTAGCGACACCCACATTCCAGGAATGAATTTAAAAAGGCAGCCAGCGCTGCCATTTTCAAATGCCACACTCCAGTCTCCAGTCTTAACCTCGCACAGCTGAACTCGATGTTGAGCATCACTCCCACTCTCCCACCACCACTATTTAAAGGGATCACGAACTACCTACTGGTTAGTTGCTGGATTATTTCTTCTAGCTACTCGTGCAATTGAAGACGTTTTTGGAGTTTTGCAGTACTTGCCGAAAGTTTGAATAGTCGACAGGTAGTGGTCCAGCTGGTGCTGAACTTCTTTGGTCAGCTTGAGCTAAAACAAGTTGCTTCCAGACTTGGGTGGCCTGGTAGTCCTTCCTCTTGAAATTGAGCATAACTGGGAGAATGAGCATAACTGGGAGAATGAGCAGAGGCCATGCAGAGCAGGACAAGCAATAGAAGATAGAGAAGGGGGAGAAGGGCTCTCAGCAGGAGGCCGTATCCACCAAGCAATTGTTTTATCTCAGCTTCAGCGAGCACCAATACTTAAGACATATTCGTTTCGCAAAAGTGGTCATGGCTGAAATCTGCCAACTGCTGCAGTCACAACTGCAACCTCAAAGAAGGGAAAGGACAAAATTGCCTGTGGCTGTGAGGGTACTGTGGCTCTTAGTTCTTGTATGTCTGGCTCCTTCCATGCTGTTAATGGAGATATAAGCAATATCACACAGTTTGCAGTGCACTGCTGAATTAGGGAGGTCACCGAGCCTCTCTATACACAGAGAAACAGATTCATCTCATTCACTCTTGCCAGAAACAAGCCGGCAGAGCGAGCACAAGGGTTTCCACGGATTGCAGGCTTCCCCAGGGTGCAGGGCGCCATTGACTGCACGCACATTGCCTTGTGTGCGCGTCGTGTGAACTCGGTCACTTTCATGAACTGAGCGTGGTTCCACTCCCTCAGTGTGCAGCTGGTGTGTGACCACAGGCAGCGGACCATGCAGGTCAATGCCCGTTATCTCGGCAACAGTCACGATTCAGTCGCTCCGCGGCAGTCCTTTGTGCGAACTGTATTTGACCCACCACGGCAAGTCAAAGGTTGGCGACTGGATGACAAGGGTTATCCCCTCATGGCATGGCTTATGTCTCCGGTGCAGAACCCATGCCCATGTGCACCGCAGGCCTAAACTGAGAGCCATGCTGCCACAAGGAACATTGTAGAATACACCAGCGGCGTCCACAAGCAATGATTCCGCTGCCTGGACCACTCTGGAGAAGTCCTGCTGTACTCAGCTGAGCGAGTCTCAGGATTTGTGGTTGTTTGTTGCCTGCTGCACAACCTGGACACTATGAGGGAACAGCCCTTGGCATCACCTATCGGGCAAGAAGCTCTGAGCGGGAGCAAGAGGAGGAGGAGGAGGAAGTGGAAGAGGAGGAAGTGCAGCAGGAAGTAGAGAACAGGAAAAGGAAGGGAGGCTACAATGTAAACAGCTCCTTTCTGCCCGGGCTCTATGTGATGAAATAATTAATGAGCGATACCACTAACCTCAACCACACCTCCCCATTCACCAACAATCTCATGCTCTGACCTTTCCTCTATCAGTGATCATCACTTTCTGACAACACAAAAATTAAAAACCACCAGAAATGGAACATTCCAATCCAATTTTATGAATTCACTGATGACATAATGCATTCAAAAATAAACAAATCCCCCCTGTCCATTCCCTTAGTGCCTGTCTTCCGTGTGCCATTGCCTGTCCTAGTGCTCTACGAGGTGTTTCCCAGTGGCTGCAGCATGGCTGCTGGAAGGCTGCTGACTTTCAATTGAGGAGCGTGCAGATGGCCTTGGAGGGCAACCTCGAGCAGCTTTGGGCCTGGACAGCTTGACTTTAGATTGCACCATCTAGGCCTGGGCTGCAGCAGGCAACAGCAAGGGGACTGGAGGAGTAGCAGGGGTGGGAGAACAAACGCTGTCATCCTGAGAGGACAGCGAGTTTGTGCTCTATGGAGCCACTGCCACTCCCTCGAGGCGCTGCCTCAGCAATCCTCATAACCTGTTGGAGGACAGCTTGATGGACTGCCGCGACGCCCTGGAAGTCCCTTTGAACAGTGGCATCCATCATAGGCAGTCCCTCGAAATGAGGATGACGTGCTTCCATACCGAAAAGGGATGAGCTCACAGGTGTTTCAATGAGGGACCTAATATTCCAGATCCTGAACTACATGTTGAAAGGTGGAAGATGCCTGCGCGTGGATTTTTTTAACACCAGCCACCACACGGGATTGACAGAGCTAGGTCTTGGTCCAGTGGCAAGGATTAACCAAGACGACTAGAGACCTGCTCTGCTGTACGGACGTAGTGCGCACACATATCGCAGTGTGGGCTGGCCCGTACTGCCCCTGGGCCCGTGCTGCCCCTGGGCCCTCGCCTCTCCTGGGCACCGATCGCATCCCTCTACAAACTCTTGCCGCTCCTTCACCCCGACCGCGCCGCTCCTGTTGTACCTGCCCGCACTCCAATCAGCCCTCGCCCTCCTGCAGCAGTACACGCTGCTCCCTGCAGTGGCATGTCGCCACATGCTGCTCCCTCTAATGCCCTGGCCTGCTGATGGTCTTACAGGCCGGGACCGCGCCAATTTCTGGGACGGGCCGCCACACGCTCCAGAGCCATGGTGGCAACCATCTGAACTCCCACTGCCACACTCAGACCTTTGATGGAAGCTGTCTGTGCTGCAGTGCAAGCTATGTCATCGGCCATCAGACGTAGCCCCACGGCGGGTTCCACAGGTGTGATGATGGAGCTGACCACACATTCCATGTTGGACAGGATGAGCTCCAAGCTCTGAGCAAAGCCCTGTGCCATTGCTGTGGAACTCCTCCATATATTGGTTACACAGGTTTAATGTGCTGATACAAAATCCATTTGTCTGGTCATTTAATGGAGGTGATAAACCGGTCCATTTGAAATGGATAACATTTCAGATGAATGGGTTCAGTGCCTCACTCCAAATGACAATCAAACTTTCAGCTTCAGGACATAAAATGAGGGGAGCTTTCTTCTAACCAAAGCAGACAGAGCCACGTTTAAAGGGTATTTAAACTGGCTAGCATGTGGTGCAGTGGAATGGTGGTTTCAACACACACAGTGGTCGGACCTCACGTCGGTGCCTGCTATTCCTCATGTACTTCCCAGTCTCTGCAGTGGCATCATGGAAAAAGTCAATCAGCAGCCAGGGGCTTCCCTGAAGGAGAGAAGGGATAAATCGTGGGGTAAATTGATTCGAGTTTCTTTTTGCACGTCTCTAACTGCTAGATGAAGGGAAATGGAATGTTGGCCTTTATTGCAAGAGGGTTGGAGTATAAGAGTAAGGAAGTCTTGCTGCAATTATATAGGGCTTTGGTGAGTCCACACCTGGAGTACTGTGTTACAGTTTGGTCTCCGCACCCAAGGAAGGATAATCTTGCTACTGAGGCGGTGCAACGAAGGTTCACTAGATTGATTCCTAGGATGAGAGGGTTGACCTATGAGGAGAGATTGAGTAGAATGGGCCTATACTCTGGAGTTTAGAAGAATGAGAGGTGATCTCATTGAAACATATATGATTCTGAGGGGGATTAACAGGGTAGATGCTGAGAGGTTGTTTCCCCTGGTTGGAGCGTCTATAACTAGGGAGCATAGTCTCAGGATAAGGGATAGGCCATTTAGCACTGAAATGAAGAGAAATTTCTTCACTCAGAGGCTGGTGAACCTTTGGAATTTTCTACCCAGAGGGCTATGGATGCACAGTCGATGAGTATATTCAAAACGGAGATCAACAGATTTTTCGGCACTAATGGAATCAAAGGATATGGAGATCGGGCGGGAAGGTGGAGTTGAGGTAGAAGTTCAGCCATGATCTTATTGAATCATGAAGCAGGCTCGAGGGGCCGAATGGTCTACTCCTGCTCCTATTTCTTATGTTCTTATGTTCTGTGGTTGAGGCAGAGTTTTGAGGGGAGCGAGGTTGAAGGGGTGCGGGGGGGCAGCAAGTCACCTGGTCAGTCTTTTCAAGAGGAAATGGCAGGGAGACCAAAAAGACAGAGAATAATTTCTTAAAGGAGCACCATCTTCATGATCACGTGTTTGTCAGACCCTTTCTCATTTGTTTGGAAACACGCAATACGATGTAAATATATAAAGCACAACATTGCGTTACCTGTGGGTGATGGAAAGGACACATAGCTCTTCCCTCTGCTCAGTAAAGGTTTCTTCAAACACTTTTTTATGAAAACAGAGCTTTTAAAGTGTCCTAATTTCACATCAAAATCTAAAACTCGCTCAGCAGTGTAATTACCAGAAGCATCCATTTAAAGAATATCTACACTAAGGACAGTCATTTATTATAGAATTCAAATTTGATAATCTTACTTTATATATGATTCAATTTGCTGTTTCTGAATTATTAAAAACAATATGTATCGAATTAGCCATAATTGTGAATGATAAAGACAGTAGATTAATCAATTTTCTATCAACTATAGGTTTTCCTAAAGTATAATAATATATATACAATTATTTCGATAAAATGAAAATTATGTTAGTGACAGCTAAAACCAGCACAGACGTTATATTGATTGATGATCGCGGCGATATTGTGATGCAAGTACAGAATACCGTCACAGATTACAAAGCAGTGATCTCATTAAGGGCTTGCGATGATATTTAAATCATCACATCTGAACCCTCAGAGTGAGACTTGAAGTGTACATATATCACTGAGTCATTGGTAGGTCCCTGAGGAATCATTTTTTAGTTCTAAAGCAAAACTGTAAGAACACTAATAGTACCTAGTAGTAAGTACTAGTACAAAGACAGAGTCCAACCACCACACCATCTTCAGTTGTTTCATCAATGACCTTCCCTCCATCATAAGGTCAGAAGTGGGGATGTTCGCTGATGATTGCACAGTGTTCAGTTCCATTCACAACTCCTCAGATAATGAAGTAGTCTATGCCCGCATGCAGCAAGAACTGGACGACATTTCGGCTTGGGGTGATAAGTGGCAAGTAACATTCGCACCACACAAGTGCCAGGCAATGACCATCTCCCAACAAGCGAGAGTCTAACCACTGCCCCTTGACATTCAACGGCATTGCCATCACCAAATTCCCCACCATCAACATCCTGGAGGTCACCATTGACCAGAAACTTAACTGGACCAGCCACATAAACACTGTGGCTACAAAAGCAGGTCAGAGGCCGGGTATTTTGTGGCGAGTGTCTCACCTCCTGACTCCCCAAAGCCTTTCCACCATCTACAAGGCACAAGTCAGGAGTGTGATGGAATACTCTCCACTTGCCTCCAACAACACTCAAGAAGCTCAACACCATCCAGGACAAAGCAGCCCACTTGATTGGCACCCCATCCACCACCTTAAACATTCACTCCCTCTACCACCGGCACACCGTGGCTGCAGTGTGTACCATCTACAAGATGCACTGCAGCAACTCGCCAAGGCTTCTTCGGCAGCACCTCCCAAGCCTACAACGTCTACCACCTAGAAGGACAAGGGCAGCAGGCACTTGGGAACACCACCACCTGCAAATTCCCCTCCAAGTCACATACCATTATGAATTGGAAATATATTGCCGTTCCTTCATCATTGCTGGGTCAAAATCCTGGAACTCCCTCCCTAACAGCACTGTGGGAGAACCTTCACCACACGGACTGCAGCGGTTCAAGAAGGCGGCTCACCACCACCTTCTCAAGTGCAATAAGGGATGGGCAATAAATGCCAAACTTGCCAGCTGTGCCCACATCCCAGGAATGAATAAAAAATTAGTAACAACAACTTACATTTATGTGTTGGTATTAATATAGTAACAAATCCTGAGATGCATCACAGGGATAAAAAAAAAAACAGCCACCAAGCACTGGGGGAAGAAGTAGAGGTAATCAGGGAAGGCATGGCCAAAGACGTCGATCTTGAGGAAAGTTTTGAAAGTGGGGAGAGAAATAGCAAGTTTGAGGGGTTATAGGGGAATTTCCAGAGTGTGGAGCCAAGAAGGCTCTAGGATCGGCCAACAAGGGTTTAGCAAAGGAAGGGCTGGAATGGGGGCAAGAATTGCAAGACCAGCTGCTGATATGTAGGGCTGGATGGGGTCACAGAGGTTAGGGACGAGGCTATAAAGCAATCTATAATTGAGAATAAAGATTTTGAATTCAATCCATTGGGGACAGAGAGCTTGAGGAGGTTGGCAAAGATGTGGATTATACGGGAGAGGTGGGCACAGAACTGGGTGCCCAAAAGATATTTGAGGAGGCCAGTATAGCACTACTGAGGGGGTCATACAGTGTACTACAGCCCTGGGGTAATGTGCCATGTGATAGATCACCAGTTTGAGCCAATGATCATTCCGTTCTGAGACTCTGCAAAGCCACTTTGATGAATGAGGGAACTCACAGCAGAGTAATTGCACATGGTCTGTTGTGAGGAGCAAGTTGGGTAGCTCATCTTGCACTTGCACCCTCACCCTACATTATCTATGTATTATGCGATTATTTTCCTTCCAAGACCAATATTAAACATTTAAATACCAAAAGCAAAGCTCATTAAAGCAGAGATGGTTGTATTACCAACAGATCAGAGTACAGTTTAACAAGCCGTATTCAGTTCCATACACATCTCCAAGACCATAAAGGTGAAACAATGGGATAAATGAAACATGATGCTGCCTAGTTTAATCATTCTAATAAAGGCTTCTTTTTGTTTCCCCCAGTACAAATGGATCAGGTGAAATCATAAAGTAAGAATAGTAAAAAGAAAGACTTGGATTTATGTAGCGCCTTCACGACCACCGGACCTCTCAAAGCACTTTACAGCCAATGAAGTACTTTTGGAGTGCAATCACTGTTGTAAATGTTTTGGAAAGAACATGTCCTTGGAGTGAGATGAGGTCAGACAGACCGAGCTTTGCTTTCAGGCTCTTAATTTCAAAGCTGACCACTAGGACAAAATAAAGAGATGTAATCAAATAAGTGGCTCCTGTAATTTGGTAAAACGTTCTCACCAAATTTGAGCTTTAGGAGATTAAGGCCCTGATATTAACTCGGAGATGCATTGGGAGCGAGGGGTTGTTCCTATATCACGTGGGAAACCGGAAGTAAATGTAGCGCATCTGTCTGTAGCTTTTTAACACAGCCACCTCATTATATTTTACTTACGGGTTTGGCAGCGAGCGTGATGAGCACCCACATGACGGATCTCAACTCTGGTATTTAAAGGTCCACTCCAAAGATGGAATTTGGAGAGCTTGGCGTTAGAAACAGGAGAGGAAGAACTCTCAATATGGGATCAGGACGCTCAAAGGATACACCCCGCTTCAATGATGCCTCCCTTCATGTGCTGCTGCTGGGGGCAGTGAGGAGTCGGAGAGAGGTTCTATTCCCCAGCAATGGGACAAAGAAACCTGCTGCTGACACTAAGACGAAGTGGCTAGAGATGGCCCAGGAGCGTGGTGCCATCCTCCTGCATTCAGTGCAGGAAACGCTTTCATGACCTAACCTGGTCAGGGAAGGTGAGTACAATTACTCATTCATCTACATCTTGGTGTGCGCATCACCGCAACCCTTCACTCTGCCTCCTCAAGCGTAGTCCATCACATCACTCCTCGCACCCACTTACCTTGCAGGTGCACCCATCCTTCTCTGTCTATGCACTTCCTCACATAAGAAATAGGAGCAGGATTAGGCCATACGGCGTTCTCGAGCCTGCTCCGCCATTTAATAAGACCATGGCTGATCCGATCATGGACTCAGGTCCACTTCCCTGCCCACTCCCCATAACCCCTTAATCCCTTATTGGTTAAGAAGCTGTCTATCTCTGTCTTAAGAGTTATTCAATGTCCCAGATTCCACAGTTCTCTTGAATTCCACAGATTTACAACCCTCTGAGAGAAGAAATTCCTCCTCATCTCAGTTTTAAATGGGCAGCCCCTTATTCTAAGATTATGCCCCCCAGTTCTAGTCTCCCCTATCAGTGGAAACATCCTCTCTGCATCCACTTTGTCAAGCTCCCTCATAATCTTATTCATATGGTTAGATCACCTCTCATGGAGTCCATTATTAAAGAAGCAGTAGCAGGAAAGTTGGAAAAGCAAAATTCGGTCAGGCAGAGTCAGCATGGATTTATGAAGGGGAAGTCATGTTTGACAAATTTGCTGGAGTTCTTCGAGGATGTAACGAACAGGATGGATAAAGGGGAACCAGTGGATGTGGTGTATTTGGACTTCCAGGAGGCATCTGACAAGGTGCCACATAAAAGGTTGCTGCACAAGATAAAAGTTCACGGGGTTGGGGGAAATTTTTTAGCATGGATAGAGGATTGGCTAACTAACAGAAAACAGAGAGTCGGGATAAATGGTTCATTCTCTAGTTGGCAACAAATAACTAGTGGGGAGCCGTAGGGATCAGTGCTGGGACCCCAACTATTTACAATCTATATTAATGACTTGGAAGAAGGGACTGAGTGTAACATAGCCAAGTTTGCTGACAATACAAAGATGGGAGGAAAAGTAATGCGTGAGGAGGACCCAAAATTCTGCAAAAGGACATAGACAGGCTAAGTGAGTGGGCAAAAATTTGGCAGATGGAGTATAATGTTGGAAAGTGTGAGGTCATACACTTTGGCAGAAAAAAATCAAACAGCAAGTTATTATTTAAATGGAGAAAGATTGCAAAGTGCCGCAGTACAGAGGGATCTGGGGGTACTTGTGCTTGAAACACAAAAGGATAGTATGCAGGTACAGCAAGTGATCAGGAAGGCCAATGGAATCTTGGCCTATGTTGCAAAGGGGATGGAGTATAAAAGTGGGAAAGTCTTGCTACAGTTGTACAGGGTATTGGTGAGGCCACACCTGGAATACTGCGTGCAGTTTTGGTTTCCATATTTACCAAAGGATATACTTGTTTTGGAGGCAGTTCAGAGAAGGCTCACTAGGTTGATTCCGGTGATGAGGGGGTTGACTTATGAGGAAAGGTTTGAGTAGGTTGGGCCTCTACTCATTGGAATTCAGAAGAATGAGAGGTGATCTTATCGAAACGTATAAGATTATGAGGGGGCTTGACAAGGTGGATGCAGAGAGGATGTTTCCACTAATGGGGGAGACTAGAACTAGTGGGCATAATCTTAGAATAAGGGGCCACCCATTTAAAACAGGGATAAGGAGAAATTTATTCTCTCAGAGGGTTGTAAATCTGTGGAATTCACTGCCTCAGGGAGCTGTGGGAGCTGGGACATGGAATAAATGTTTTTTTAAATTAACAGTTTTTTAAACGATAAGGGGTTATGGGGAGCAGGCGGGGAAGTGGAGCTGAGTCTATGATCAGATCAGCCATGATCTTATTGAATGGCAGAGCAGGTTCAAGGGTCTGTATGGCCTACTCCTGTTCCTATTTCTTATGTTCTTATGTTCTTATACTACATCCCCTTTGCAATAAAGGCTAAAATTCCATTGGCCTTCCTGATCACTTGCTGTACTAACCTTTTGTGTTTCATGCACAAGTACCCCCAGGTCCCGCTGTACTGCAGCACTTTGCAATTTTTCTCCATTTAAATAATAACTTGCTCTTTGATATTTTCTGCCAAACTGCATGACCTCACAATTTCCAACATTATACTCCATCTGCCAAATTTTTGCCCACTCACTTGGCCTGTCTATGTCCTTTAGCAGGTTTTTGTGTCCTCCTCACACATTACTTTTCCTCTCAGCTTTGTATCGTCAGCAAACTTGGCTACGTTACACTCGGTCCCTTCTTCCAAGTCGTTAATATAGATTGTAAATAGTTGGGGTCCCAGCACTGATCCCTGCGACACCCCACTGGTTACTGATTGCCAACTAGAGAATGAACCATTTATCCCAACCCTCTGTTTTCTGTTAGTTAGCCAATCCTCTATCCATGCTAATATATTACCTCCAACCCGTGAACTTTTATCTTGTGCAGTAACCTTTTATGTGGCACCTTGTCAAATGCCTTTTGGAAGTCCAAGAACACCACATCCATTGGTTCCCCTTTATTCACCATCTCCAGCTATCCGTCCACCACTGCCACTCGCCCTCATCCTTATGCAATGGCACACCTCTCCCTCAGTCACCCTCACCAAATGCTCTCCGTCCATCAGGTGAACACAGGCCATCACACTCACTCACGCATCGCTTTCCCTCCTTGCAGGAGAAGAGAGCACAGGACACGAGGGAAAGGGAGAGAACCGGAGGAGGTCCTGTACACATTTCCAAGCTAGCAAGTGCAGAGGAGACACTGGAGATAAGTGGCGTTTCAGCGTTCCTGGCTGTCGGAGATGGTAAGCCACGGAGCTCCCAGCTACCTGGTGACACAATTAAATATTAACCATCCACATGCCATTCGGCACTCAGTCATGCTGACTTGATTTCAACAGCGAGTGAAATATTATCATCTTCACAATGATAACTTGTTACATATTCTTACCTTACTCGGAATAATTCATGTAATTTATCTCCGACAGGGCCTTCACACGTGCAGCAGCAGTTGTTGAAGGTTGCTGCCAACGATTCCTCAGAGGAGCTGAATCACTCTGAGGGTGCACCATCACAGGGGTCATGCAGGCCATGCACCAGCTCAGACACTCGCACTTCGGTGGGACCCGTTAGTCAGAGTTGGGTTTTCACCATGAGTTCACAGTGTGCAAGAGCAGGTGGTGGTGTCAGGGACAGCAGTCGAGAGTTCACGTCACAGGGCGCAGCCATCTCCAAGCGTGCCAATACTGACCTGTACCTCAGGGACTGTCTGTTATGTATGTGAGCTTTATAATAGTGTAAGACTTGCCACCAGGGGGAGCACCTGTTGGAGACCCAAGGGTCACCTGCACACCTCGTGCAAGCAAGTATAAAAGGTTGTCTGCCATGCTGATTTTTCACTCTGGTGTTTGATTAAAGAGACTAAGGTCACATCAGTCTGAGCTTACAGCACACAGTCTTGTGGAGTTATTCTGAACATAACAATTAGCGACGAGTAACAGATCACAAACTTTCACGCAGTTATGGCTGCTGTTGGTATTCTTGAGAGATTTGTTGAGGGTGATGATTGGGAAACCTTCATTGAGCAGTACTTCGTGGCCAACGAGCTGGATACGGACAGTAACGCGATCATGCGCAGGGCGATTCTCCTCACCATTTGTGGGCCCACAATATATGGCTTCATCAAAAATCTGCTAGCACCGACGAAACCAACAGACAAGATATATGCAAAGTTGTGTAAGCTGGTTCGGGAACACCTCAAGCCGAAGGAGAGCATCTTAATGGCCAGGTATCGCTTTTACACGCACCATCGCTCCGAGGGCCAGGACGTGGCGAGCTATGTCGCCGACCTAAAATGCCTTGCAGGACCGTGCGAATTTGCTGGATTCTTGGGGGAAATGTTGCGGGATTTTTTTCGTGCTTAGAATCGGCCACGAGGTCATTCTTCGTAAACTGCTGTCTGCCAAATCCCTAGTTCTGAGCAAGGCCATCACGATAGCCCAGGCTTTCATGTCCACGAACAATAACAATAAGCAGATATCTTCTCAGCATCGAAGCTCACCGGCAAGTACTGTGCATAAAATAATGCCTTGAGCAGGCAGAACTGTACATGGCAGGGCCTACACGCCAGTAGAGGCCAAAACTAGGATAACTCAGAGTCCGCCATGTGGCGTGAATGCGATCCATTAACACCATGCTGGCGTGCGGGGGCAATCATAGAGCCCATCAATGTCGATTCAAGCACTACATGTGCAAAGGCTGTGTAACAATGGGGCAGCTCCAGCGAATGTGCGAACATGCTGCGACTCATCACATGGCAGAGTCGGCAGAAGATAACCGATCCGGTGCAGATCACGCTGAACAAGTAAGAGAGGCAACTCAACCCGAGGCTGAAGAGGAAGTATATGGGTACACACCTTCACCACCAAAATCCCTCCGATAATGTTGAAAGTCAAATTAAACGGCATTCCAGTTTCCATGGAATTGGATACGGGGGCGAGTCAGTCAATTATGAGCCAGAAGGCTTTTGGGAAACTGTGGGGCAACAAGGCATAAAGGCCAAAACTAAGCCCGATTCATACAAAACTGCTCACTTATACCAAAGAGCTCATACCAGTCATTGGCAGTGCGGCAGTGAAGGTATAGTACAATGGAGCTGTGCATGATTTATCACTATGGATTATATCAGGCGATGGCCCAACGCTGTTCGGCAGAAGCTGGCTAGGAAAGATCCGATGGAACTGGGACGACATCAAAGTGCTGTCTTCGGTGGATGACGCCTCGTGCGCTCAAGTGCTAAACAAATTTCCGTCACTATTTAAGCCAGGCATCGGCAACTTCACAAGCGCCAAAGTGCAGATCCATCTAGTCCTTGATGCATGGCCCGTTCATCACAAGGCCCGAGCGGTTCCATATATGATGAGGGAGAAAGTCGAGATCGAACTGGACAGATTTCAACGAGAGGGAATTATATCACCAGTCGAGTTCAACGAGTGGGCCAGTCCAATTGTTCCGCTGTTGAAAAGTGATGGCACGGTCAGAATCTGCGGAGGCTACAAAGTAACGATCAACTGAGTCTTGTTACAGGACCAGTACCCACTACCCAAAGCGGAGGACCTGTTCGCAACATTAGCAGGGGGGAAGTCATTCACCAAGCTGGATCTAACCTCTGCTTACATGACACAGGAACTGGCTGAAACTACAAAAAGAATGACATGCATCAACATGCACAAAGGATCGTTCATATACCACAGATGCCCTTTTGGGATTCGCTCGACTGCTGTCATCTTCCAGAGGAACATGGAGAGTCTGCTGAAATCGGTTCCGCGCACCGTTGTGTTCCAAGACGACATCCTGATCATTGGCCGTGACACCACCGAACACTTGCACAACTTGGAAGAGGTTCTAAAGTGATTGGACAGAGTGGGACTCAGGGTGAAACGCTCCAAGTGTGTTTCCCTGGCACCAGAGGTCATATTTTTGGGGAGAAGGATTGCAGCAGACAGCATCAGACCCACGGACTCAAAGACGGAGGCCATCAAGAATGCACCTAGACCACAGAATATGATGGAGCTGCGTTCATTCCTGGGACTCCTCAACTATTTTGTTAACTTTCTACCTGGGTTGAGCACTTTGCTGGAACCTTTGCATTTATTGCTACGTAAGGGTGACGACTGGGTTTGGGGTAAATCTCAAGAGACAGCCTTTGAGAAGGCCAGAAACCTGCTACGTTCTAACAAGTTACTTGTATTGTATGACCTGTGTAAACGTTTAGTTCTAGCTTGTGATGCATCTTCGTACGGGGTTGGTTGTGTGTTACAGCAAGCCAATGTGTCAGGCAAACTGCAACCGGTTGCATGTGCGTCCAGAAGTTTATCTAAGGCTGAAAGAGCCTACAGTATGGTTTGGAAAGAAGCTTTAGCATGCATATACGGGGTTAAGAAAATGCACCATACCTATTTGGACTCCGGTTCGAGCTCAAAACCAACCACAAACCGCTCACTTCGCTGTTTTCAGAAAGCAAAGATATTACCACCAATGCTTCGTCCCGCATCCAAAGATGGGCACTAACATTATCTGCGTATGACTATGTAATCCGCCACTGACCAGGCACTGAGAACTGTGCTGATGCCGTCAGTCGGCTACCATTGCCCACCACCGGGGAAATGCAAGACGAAATTAAGCCGTTTTACCGATGCAAGGATGAAATGTCCATCCAATCGGATTGTCTCCTATGGGGGAATCGCGTGATTTTGACAAAAAAAGACAGGGAAACGTTTATACGCGACCTACACAGTACCCACCCAGGCATAGTCATGATGAAGGTTATCGCCAGGTCGCATGTTTGGTGGCCCGGCATTGACTCGGAATTGGAGTCATGCATACACCAATGTAACACTTGCTCACAGTTGAGCAATGGACCAAGGGAGGCCCCACTAAGTCTGTGGTCATGGCCCTCCAAACCGTGGTCCAGGGTCCACATAGATTTTGCTGGCCCCTTTCTAGGAAAGATGTTCCTAGAAGCAGTGGACACATACTCTAAATAGATTGAATGTGTAATAATGTCATCATGTACGTCCACTGCCACCATTGAAAGCCTCCGGGCCATGTTCGCCAACCATGGTTTGCCCGAAGTCCATGTTTCACCAGCTCAGGATTCAATGGCATCAAACATGTCAGGTCTGCCCCGTTTAAGCCCGCATCCAACGGTCAAGCGGAACGGGCAGTCCAAACCATCAAGCAGAGCTTGAAACGCATGATGGACGCGTTGCTGCAGACCCGGTTATCTCGGGTTCTGCTCAAGCCAGCGAACACGACCCCACTCGCTTACCAGGGCTCCCCCAGCAGAATTGTTAATGAAGAGAGCACTCAAGTACAGGCTCTCCTTAATCCACCCGGATCTCAATGGTCATGTCACCGGCATAACATGTACCACAATCGGGCGGGCGTGTGACATTGAAGTTAATGACCCTGTATTTGTTCTTAATTATGGTCATGGTCCCAAATGGTTTGCTGGCACTGTTTTAGCCAAGGAGGGGAATAAAGTGTCTGTTGTCAAACTTCTGGATGGACAAACGTGCAGAAAGCATTTGGATCAGACCAAACTGCGATTCACTGACAACCACGAACAGTTTGAAAAGGACATTACCATCACTGATCCCACCATACCCGACAGTCCGATCAGACCAGCCACGCCGCAGTGCAGCAATGATCCAACCGACTCACCCATGCCAGGACTTCAACTCAGGTGATCAACCCGGGAACGAAGAGCCCCTGATCGCCTCAACTTGTAAATAACTTGTATCTAAGACTTTGGGTGGGGGGGGGGGGGGGGGGGGAGTGATGTTATGTATGTAAACTTTATAATAGTGTAAGACTTGCAGCTGTTGGAGACCCAAGGGTCACCTGGACACCTCATGCAAGCAAGTATAAAAGATTGTCTGTCATGCTGATTCTTCACTGTGGAGTTTGATTAAAGAGACTAAGGTCACATCAGTTTGAGCTTACAGGAAACAGTCTTGTGGAGTTATTCTGAACATAACACCATCGATAAAAGGAGACTCATTGAGCACAATGTGCGATGCACTGACAGGCCTTCCAATCCCACTCACCATGATTGCAAACAGAATGCCTCAAATATGAGTGGGTTGATGTCGCCAGGCTTTACGAACATATGAACAATGACAGACAGGTAAAGACCATCTGGTCCATCGAGCCTGTCCCACACAATTGCAATACCTTGTGTATCACAACTTACACACCACCGCACCCGAAACAATGGGATCTCCTGGGAGAGGCAAAAAAACAGTTAAAAACCCAATAGGGAAAAAAAACTGGGAAATTCCTCTCCAACCCATCTTGCGATGGAAACTAGTCCGGGAGATCACTCTGGCCTTGGATTCCCTACAGAACCTACCTTCTGCAAGAGGTGATCTCCGCCACAGCCGGAAACAAATCCAGCTTTTGCTGGAAGGAATTCAGCGAATCTGCATCTACCACACAAAACGGCAGCTTGTTCCAGGGGTCTACTATTCTCTGGGAAAAGAACCTCCTCCTGATGTCTAACCTAGATCCAGCCCCATACAACTTAAATTTGTGCCCCCTGGTCCTGCCTAACCATTGAGATGATGTGTTCTTGCATGGATAGTGTAGCCAGCTCCTTGGAACATCAAACGCTCCAATCAAATGAGCTCCAATCAAATGCCATGGAGACTCTGGATGCCAACATGCCTTCCACCTTAAATAGGATGATGGATACCTTGGCCTTGGCCTTAAAGTGCCACACTGATCTGCACCAAAGTGCTCCCCAGCACAGTACAAGCAGAGAAATGCGGCTAGGCCACGAGAAGGATGATGGCAAAAGGGGACATGGAAGTGGAGGCTCCACTCAAAGCGCTTCCCTGCAGTCAGTTGCCCACATGCTGCTTCATCTCCTGATGGCCAAGTCTGCCCCCACACAAGTGCAGGTGGAACAGTCTTTGGCGGGGCCCCCCCTAGAACCCAGAGGGCATCAGGCAAGGGCATCGCAACAGTTAGAGCAGGGATCTGAGCAATCTGGCTCTACCTCTGCTCAAGCCACAGGATTTACACCATGTTGGAGTAGTAGGAAAAGGAAGAGTATTTGCATGAGGGTATGCACATGGGTGTATGATAAAATGCAGCGATGTTAAGCTTCTACTGTTTAGTTAGGTCACGTAAAAATTGGTCCGAAATTTGCAGTGGGTAATGACGGCAAATTGTCAGCGTTCGCCATCAATACCCCTCTAGAACTGACCATAGCTTCCGGATTTAGTGCATGCGCATCCCAATGCTAAAATCCTGAAGTTACGGTCAGTCATTCACTGCTACGGCACTGGCTGTGCTGTGCCCCCCCTCCGCCCCCGCCGCACAATACCACCCCCATCCCCCCATAGTCGACAATCAGTGAAACTGATAAAAACTTGGGCATTTCCACAGTAATATCGCTGTTATATACCCCATTAAATGTTAGCGACAGGTCGGGGCCATAAAAGGGAGCGGCGAGCGGTGGCCTGGGAGCAGCATGGCGGTGTACCACTGCAAGGTACAGCATGAGCCGGTCCAGGGGGGCAATGACTGTGAAGAGGGCGACTGGATTGGACGTCATCATAACCCAGGTCAGTGATTGGAGCGTGGGCAGGTACATCAGGAGCGGCGAGAGATTGCCGAGCGATGTGATCGGGGCCCAGGAGAGGCGAGGACCCAGGGGCAGCACAGGCCAGCCCACAATGCGATATGTGTGTGCACTATGTCCGTGTAGCAGAGCTGATCTCCAGTCATCTTGGTTAACCCTTGTCACTGGACCAAGACCTAGCTCTGTCAAGCCCGTGTGATGGCTGGGTGTGCAATGGCCACCCCACGTTAAAAAAATACACCCACAGGCATCTTCCACCCTTCAACATGTAGTTCGGGACCTGGAATATAAGGGGCCAGACTTTCTATAAAGACCCTCAATGCCCGATTGCCCGCTGAGAAGGACCGCTAACGTTCGGCGGAAAAAGTTGGCGAGAATTTCCATTTTGAAGGTAAAAGTAAGTAGAACTGATTGCCCGGCGAGAAAATGGGCATTGCACACTCATTCTCAGTGGTTTTCTCGGCGGGTAAGTGCAAAGTTAGACAAATGGGTGGTCATTACTGGAATGGACATACAAACCATTCCCAAGACAGTTTTAACCCGAATCGTCGTCTTAAAATAAAAAAAAATAAAGAATCTTTAACTGACCTTTCTTTGCAGCGTCCCCCCTTACCGCTCTGTTTAAGCAGCTTTTACAGGGCGGGTCTCTCAGCGACCTGGACCTTGGCAGTTGAGGTCAAACTTCCGCAGAGGGGTTAACAACCAGGGGCATAGATTTAAAGTAATTGGGGGGGGAGGTTTAGAGGAGATATGAGGGGAAATGTCTTCACCCAGAGGGCGGTGGGGGTCTGGAACTCACTGTCTGAAAGGGTGGTAGAGGCAGAAATCCTCACCAAATTTTAAAAGTACTTGGATGTTGTTATACTCATAATAAATGGTCAGACCGAGTACTGTGTGACCTCAGCTCCTTTATTGTAGTTCCAGAGTGCAGGTACCTCGTGAGTGGCCTGCTTATATACCGTGCTCCCAAGGGATGCTGGGATCTCTTGGGACTCCAACAGGTAGGCCCTCTGGTGGACAGGTGTGATGCAGGTTACAATTGCAAGGGGTTAAATACATAACATCACTCCCCCGTGAAGTCAACAATACACTTATTTACAAGGTGAGACGATCTGGGGCTTTGTGCTCTCCTGTCGATCGTCTCGGTACAAATGCTGGTGTGGTTGGGTTGGTCAGTTCTTCATTGGGCTGTTGGGCAGCCAGCCTTGCCGAGCTGCTGGGGATGATGAGTTCTGTTTCGTGGTCAACTGTGATGTCAGTTACCACTTATGTGTGTGTTGGAAGATCAAAGTTGGCGGTGTCCTCTTCAGGTTGTACGTAACTGTAGCTGTTGGTGAACCGGAGTTTAATTTGGTCCAAGTGTTTTTTGTGCATTTGTCCATTGGTCAGTTTGACCTGAAACACCCTACTCCCCTCTTTGGCTGTGACCGTGCCAGCGAGCCATTTGGGACCGTGTCCATAACTGAGCACAAACACAGGGTCATTGATCTCAATATCGCGTGACAAGTTTGGACGGTCATGGTACACACTCTGTTGATGCCGCTTGTCCTCCAAGTGATCATGTAGATCAGGGTGGACCAGAGAGAGCCTTGTTTTAAGCACCCTTTTCATGAGCAGCTCGGCTGGGGGAATCCCTGTGAGTGGGGTCTGGTGTGGTAGCTGAGCAGTACTCGGGACAACCGGGTCTACAGGGAGCCTTCCGACATGCGTTTCAAGCTTTGCTTGATGGTCTGGACTGCCCGTTCTGCCTGGCCGTTGGATGCGGGCTTGAACGGCGCAGATGTAACATGTTTGATCCCGTTGCGGGTCATGAACTCTTTGAATTCGGCACTGGTGAAGCACGGCCCTTTGTCGCTGACTCGGACATCGGGCAGGCTGTGCATGGCAAACATAGCTCGTAGACTTTCAATGGTGGCCATGGATGTGCTTACAGACATTATTGCATATTCAATCCACTTTGAGTAAGCATCCACGATAACCAAAAACATTTTGCCAAGGAATGGGCCTGCACAGTCTACATGGATCCTCTACCATGGCTTGGATGGCCAGGACCATAAACTTAGTGGTGCCTCTCTGGATGCATTGCTCAACTGAGAGCAAGTGTTGCACTGGCGTACACATGACTCTAAGTCTGAGTTGATGCGTGGCCACCACACATGGGAGCTGGCTATGGCTTTCATCATCACGATGGCTGGGTGGGTGCTGTGCAGTTCACAAATAAATGTGTCTCTGCCTTTCTTGGGCAAGACCACACGATTGCCCCACAAAAGACAGTCTGCCTGCAGGGACAGCTCATCTTTGCGTCTGTGGAATGGCTTATTCGCTTCCTGCATCTCCACTGGGACACTGGACCAGCTCCCATGGAGGACACAGTTTTTTACCAGGGACAGTAAAGGATCCTGGCTGGTCCAGGTCCTGATCTGGCGGGCCACAACAGGGGATTTCTCGTTCACAAATGCCTCCATGACCATAAGCAAGTCCGCTGGCTGTGCCATTTCCACCCCGGTGGTGGGCAATGATAGCCGACTGAGAGCATCTGCGCAGTTCTCTGTGCCCGGTCTGTGGCGAATTACATAGTTGTATGCCGACAGCGTGAGCGCCCATCTTTGGATGCGGGCAGAGGCATTGGTATTGATCCCTTTGCTCTCCGAGAATAGCGATATGAGCGGCTTGTGGTCAGTTTCAAGCTCGAACTTGAGGCCAAACAAGTACTGGTGCATTTTTTTTACCCCGTAAACGCACGCCAGAGCCTCTTTTTCAACCATGCTGTAGGTCCTTTCGGACTTGGACAGACTCCTGGATGCTTATGCAACTGGTTGCAATATTCCCGATTCATCAGCCTGTTGTAACACACACCCGACCCCGTATGACGACGCATCGCAAGCTAACACTAGTTGTTTACATGGGTTATACAGGACAAGCAGTTTGTTAGAACACAGTAAATTTCTGGCTTTCTTAAAGGCAGCCTCTTTTGAATTACCCCATATCCAGTCATCTCCCTTGCGCAGTAGCGCATATAGGGGTTCTAGCAAGGTGCTTAACCCAGGTAGGAAATTACCAAAGTAGTTCAGGAGTCCCAGGAACAACCGCAGCTCCATCATGTTCCGTGGTCACAGCGCGTTCTTGATGGCCTCCGTCTTGGCATCGGTGGGTCTGATGCCGTCAGTTGCGATCCTCCTTCCTAAGAATTCGACATCCTGTGCCAGGAAAACACACTTCGAGCGTTTCAACCTGAACCCCACGCAATCCAACCGACTAAAAACCTCCTCCAGGTTCTTCAAGTGCTCCATGTGTCCCGACCTGTAACCAATATGTCGTCCTGGAAGACCACTGTACAAGGAACCGACTTTAGCAGGCTTTCCATATTCTGCTGGAAGATCGCTGCAGCCGACCGAATCCCGAACGGGCACTGGTTGTAAATAAACAGACCTTTGTGTGTGTTGATGCAGGTGAGGCCTTTGAAAGACTCCTCCAACTCCTGCGTCATGTAGGCCGAGGTCAGGTCCAGCTTGGTGAACGTCTTCCCTCCAGCCAGGGTCGCAAATAGATTGTCTGCCTTGGGTAGTAGGTACTGGTCCTGCAGCAAAAAACGATTAATCGTTACTTTATAGTCACCGCAAATTCTAACTGTACTGTCCTCCTTGAATACCGGAACAATCGGACTGGCCCAGCCGTTGAATTCCACCGACGCGATGATGCCTTCACGTTGCAGCCTGTCCAGCTCGATTTCCACTTTTTCACGCATCATGTACGGTACCGCCCGAGCCTTGTGGTGGATGGGTCACGTACCGGGGACCAAATGGATCTGCCCTTTCGCCCCCGAGAAACTTCCAATGCCTGGCTCAAATAACGAAGGGAATGTGCTTAGAACCTGGGTACAGCGGTGTCATCAACTGACAAAAGCGCTCGAATGTCGTCCCAGTTCCAGCGGATTTTCTCCAGCCAGCTTCTGCCAAATAACGTGGGGCCATCCCCTGGCATGATCCACAGCGGGAGTTCGTGTACTGCTCCATCATAGGAGACCTTGACTTCAGCACTGCCAATCACCGGGATTAGTTCCTTTGCTTTGTGTAAATGGGGCTGAGCTTGGGCCTGTGTGCCTGTCGAAGGCTGTTTTACTCATTATGGACTGACTTTCCCCCATGTCACGCTCCATCGACACTGGAATACCATTCAGTTCAACTTTCAACATTATTGGTGGGCATTTCGTCGTGAACATGTGTACCCCGTACACCTCTGCCTCTTCCGTATGAGTTTCCAATTCAGTCTGGTCCATTGTGAACCAATCTTCCTCTGCAACGTGGTGGTTTTCAGGGTTTGCAGCTCGCCTGCACATTCGTTGGAGGTGTACCATTGTTCTGCAGCCATTGCACGCATTGTGCTTAAAGCGGCATTGATGGGCCCGATGATCACCCCCGCAGCGTCAACAGGGTGTTATCTGCCTCGCATTAACAGATGATGGCGGACTCTGGATCAATTGAGGTCGGGCCACAGCAGCCGGCGTGTACATTCTGCCCTGTACATTTCTGCTCAAAGCCGACGATACTTTATGCACAGTACTGGCCGAAACGTCTTTGTTCTTCGAAATCTGCTTGGTGTTGTCGCTGGTGGCATAAATGCCTGGACTATCGTTATGGCTTTACTCAGATTCGGAGTTTCTAACATCAACAATCTGTGAAGGATTGTCTCATGTCCGATGCCTAGTACAAAAAAGTCTCTGAGCATTTGTTCTAAGAAACCGTCAAACTCACAATGTCCTGCAAGGCGCCTTAGATTGGCGGCATAGCTCGCCACTTCCTGGCCCTCCGATTGTTGACACGGGTAGAACCGATATCTCGCCATCAAAACACTTTCCTTAGGATTTAGGTGCTCCCAGACTAGCATACTCAGTTCTTTGTAGGATTTCTCCGTTGGCTTAGCCGGGGCCAGGAGATTCTACATGAGGCCGTAGGTTGTTGCCCCACAGCCAGTTAGGAGGATCGCCCTTTGTTTGGTCGTGTTCTCGTCCCCTTCCAGCTCGTTGGCTACAAAGTATTGGTCGAGTCTCTCCACGAAGGCCTCCCAATCGTCCCCCTCTGAGAACTCCAGGATGCCGACTGTTTTTTGCATTTTCGTGTGATTCGTTACCTCGTCGCCAATTGTTATACTCATAATAAATGGTCAGACCGAGTACTGTGTGTTTTGAGCAAGTGTGATGTTCGTTCCTTTATTGTAGTTCCAGAGTGCAGGTACCTCGTGAGTGGTCTGCTTATATACCGTGCACCCAAGGGATGCTGGGATCCCTTGGGACTCCAACAGGTAGGCCCTCTGGTGGACAGGTGTGATGCAGGTTACAAGGTTACAAGGGGTTAAATACAAAACAGATGTGCACTTGAAGTACTGCAACCTGCAGGGCTATGGACCAAGAGCTGGAAAGTGGGATTAGACTGGATAGCTCTTGGTGGGCTGGTGCAGACACGATGGGCCGATATGACCTCATTCCGTGCTGTACATTTCTATGATTCTATGGAAGCCCAAAGCTAAATGATTCTGAGGTTTTACCTTCACTACTCTATCTGGCCATTTATTCCACATGTTGATCCTTCTTTACGTGAAGAATTCTCTGATATGAGTCCGAACACGATCTTTTCTAGTTTGAATCTGTGCCTCCTACTTCTACTCCTGCAGTTTAAGGTAAAGCAATGTTCCAAGATAACATTTCCTGTACCCTTAACAGCATGAATTCATGAGAATGTTGATCATATTAACCCAGGTACTCTCTCGATGATAAATCATTTTGGATTTAGTCGTGTTTTTTTCTAAAATCGGTTCCTCAGGAAATTAGAAACAGGAAGATCAGTCTTTGCCTTCTCAAATATTTTAGATAAGAACTTGCTGGTTCTAGTTACCACCCAGTAAAAGCCTTTTTAAAACCTGGGCCTTATTTCTTTAGCCTTGTCCCATTCAAGGCCAAGTGAATCTGACCTGATATAAAAGGAGTTATACTTCTATCCTATTTTAATTTGACAAAGATCGACTAATAGGTCTGTGTGAGTGCCTGGGAGGAAATGAAGTCACCTTGCAAAGTTTGCAGGCTTGTTTTGTTTTGTGCATGTGTCAGCAACCGTTGCAGATTTTTTGATGTTTTTCACAATTGTAGCACCATTGTTTAAAACTAAAAGAGGCACTTCGACGAGGTTTCACGGTTAGTCCAGAGTCTCAGTAGACCCGAGTGTGGGTTGGGCATAGGACTATCCCGATTCTCTGACCTGTGTCCAGCACTAGCCAGTCTCTTTGATAGCAGCTTTTGTGTTGCTAAATGATCGCTTTAAATGTTCCGGCTGAAAATAGTGGCCTAAATGTTCTAAAAACAGAAAATGCTGGAAATACTCGGCAGGTCAAACATCATCGGTGGCGAGAGAAACAGCGTTAATGTTTCAAGTCGATGACCTTTCATCAGAACTGGAAAAAGTTAGAGATTATATAGGATATACGGCACAGAAACAGGCCATTCGGTCCAACCAGCCTCCTCCCGTCTTTAATCATCTAACTCTATCAGAATAACCCTCTATTTCCTTCTCCCTCATATTCTTGTTTAGCCTTCCCTTAAATGCATCGATACTATTCGCTTCAACCCCTCCCTGTGGGAGCAGGTTCCACATTCTCACCACCCTTTGGGTAAAGAAGTTTCTCCTGAATTCCAGATTGGATTTCTTGGTGACTATCTTGTATTGATAGCCTCTAGTTCTGCTCTTCCCCACAAGTGGAAACATTCTCTCTGTATCCACTCTATCAAAACCTTTCATAATTTTAAAGACATCTATTAGGTCACCCCCTTCGCCTTTTTTTTTTCAAGAGAAAATAGACACAGCCTGTCCACCCTTTTCTGATAGGTATATCCTCGCATTTCTGGTATCATTCTCGTAAATCTTCTCTGGACCCTCTCCAGTGCCTCCAGATGTAACAGCTTTTAAGTAGGTGCAGGGGCAGGGAAAGGCGGGGAAGGAAAGAACAAAAGGGAAGGTCTGTGATAGAGTGGAAGGCAGGAGTGGTTAAATGACAAAGGGGATGATGGTGCAAGGCAAAAGGGGGTGGTAAAGGGATAAGTAAAGAAACAAAAATTGGGCCTAGAGGCGATGTAAATGGCCACAGCAGAATTATTACCAACAGCTGCTGACTGAAAAAATGGAGGCAGTGGCTATGATCTGAAATTGTTGAACTCAATGTTGAGTCTAATAGAAAGATGAGGTGCTGTTCCTTGAGCTTATGTTGAGCTTCATTACAATAGTGTAGGAGGCCGAGGTCAGAGTGGGAATCGGTCGGAGAATTAAAATGACTGGCCAATGATCTGTCTGTTTGAGGTCAAATTTGTAAAACACTAAGGAGGTGATTTTTGCTGGCTTCTTTAGATGCTAAAGAGCCTCCGAGGTGGTCAAGGTGGAGGTCTTGAGTTGAAACGCCGGTCTAGTCCACATTTAGCACAAGGCGCATCTTGGTAAAGGAGCTGAAACTACACTAAGGAGGTGATTTTTGCTGGCTTCTTTAGATGCTAAAGAGCCTCCGAGGTGGTCAAGGTGGAGGTCTTGAGTTGAAACGCCGGTCTAGTCCACATTTAGCACAAGGCGCATCTTGGTAAAGGAGCTGAAGCTTGCGCTGGGGACGGCCGTCCAGAGGATCGTTAAGCGGCTGATTGACCCTTAAGTTGCCTGTTCGTGCCCATTAATGAGTCTGCACAGCATTTTTGTGGATAGTCTTGATCTAACTCCCTCCCCCAGCAGCAACCAGTCGTTTGGAAGCAAACAAGTTGTTGCTGAGGATTTTGAGCGCTACTTAAAGACATGCTCACTTTTTATTGTTCACTCGCTGCTGGAGGTTTGAAAAGGGTTTTTGAAACACATCGGGAGACTTTCTGGGACACTTTGTCAACACTTCAGCAACATGCATTCCGGAAATTCTCTGAGGACTTCACCGTAAGAGAGCAAGTGCTGTGCTACTCCACCTTATTGGTCACCTTATAGGAGTCACCAGGGGAAAGGGAGTGTTTGGTCATGGGCATCCTGCTGGGGACCCCTTTGGTCTACAGGAGGAATGTATAAGGGTTTCACATTTTTACAGAAGGCACAGGAAGAGGCCACAAACTAAAAATGATTTAATACAAGCTTTTGGGATTGACTGGACAAAGGGAGAAAAAGGTGCCAACCTGGGGCAGGTGGTGACTCGTCACCAATTACAAACAATCTCTGCGGTCAAGAGCCAGACCTGTTTATGCATAGAAACAAAAAAATTGATACATCATAAAATACCACAGAGGAGCACCTGGATTGATTGGCTGAAGGGGGAAACCAATTCCCTCTAGAGACTCCAAGTCTACAAGAAACCAGAACAAAGGGACCCCACAAGGCGTGAATTTTTGAAGAATGGGGCACTTAAGATAAGGAGTTATCTTTTGTCCTGTACACTCTGGGTGCAAATTGTGGACATCCAGGTCCATCATGGCAGTCAGTCAAACAGATAATCACAAACACCGTATCGATCCAGACACATTAACGGAAACCGCAGCTCTGTGGGTGTTTATTGATCAAATGGATATATATACACGAACTGGGAGCGGCTCGGGGGGGTGATTTATTGATAAAATGGATATATATACACAAGCTGGGAGTGGCTCGGGGGGTGATTTATTGATCAAATGGATATATATACCCGAGCTGGGAACGGCTCGGGGGTGATTTATTGATAAAATGGATATATATACACGAGCTGGGAGCAGCTCGGGGGGGTGATTTATTGATAAAATGGATATATATACATGAGCTGGGAGAGGCTCGGGGGGTGATTTATTGATAAATTGGATATATATACACGAGCTGGGAGCAGCTCGGCGCGAAGGAAAAGGAACGGAACGAACATGGAAACGGAAGAGAAGAGAACGACCAGAAGAGGGAACATCGAAGAGGAGCTCAAGGAACCAACGACCACGAACCTACAATCTACGGTTGCAGCAACTAACTGGATGGGTGGTTGTATGTCTTCGGTCAAGTCTCTCAGAAGTCTTGTTCTGTAGTTTTTAGTTTGTTTTTGCGAAATAAAACTGACAATTGGGTTAAGCCTAAATTTTGCGTCACGTGTAGTCCTTTCCTGTAATTTCCGAGGTCTACAAATCAAGGTAGAGTGTAAAACGAACACCCTACTGAAAATGGGGGGAGGAGATGAGGCCAGGCAAAGCAGCACCAGCTGCTGCAGGAGAGAGGGACAGGAGGGCGGGAGGGCTCCTGCCCCCACTGTGGGTACAGGACATCCCTCCTCCTCTGGGCCTCCTCCACCAGGACCTTCAAAGCTGCATCCGAGACCCTGGGCACACGCTCCCTCGGTCCCTGAGCCACCCTGCACAGTATGTCAGCCAGAGCACTCCATACCTTCAGTGGAAGTGAGTGCGAGGAGCCCACATATACTGCTCCACGAACATAGTGTCTAATCAACGCTTGAGGGCTAAACAAGCAGGTGTCTGTTTTCGCACCTCCAGGCAAATTCAGGTCATTGGAAATTAGGCCCAAAATTTGTAGTTTTAAACAGGCACATCTTATTAGCACAGCACCCACTTAGTGCCTGTTTCCACCCTTTCACCAAAATAACCCCGTTAAGGTGTCAGCTATAACTATAGAATGCTGCAACAATGGTGGTTGTTCTATTCTGATGGGTTATGATGCATTTCCTACTTTACTGCCTCCTTTCTATTTTTTTTCCTACCTACCCTTTCACTCATGGTACAGGCCACTGAATTGTACCAACAACAATGAGTTACCTACACTTGATTTAAGCGTATCTACAATTAGGGACCTTGGTGGAGGGCTCAGAAGTTTATCCAATCAGTTACTAAGCCACATAGACCAGGATGGTTCCAGGTTAACTGGTTTGGCAATGATGCCCCTTCCAGTCAAATAGCCTGCTGATATTAACTGCCAAGGCCCACGCTTAAATAATGGCCAACCTGGTGCAATACCAGAGGGAAGCTGGCAGCTGTACCCTGGCAAGAAACCAAACCAGTCAGGAAAGGATGGGAGGGGAAATCATTGGGTGAGAAAAATCGGCAAGAGCAAAAAAAAGTTTATTCAAATCATTTATGTATTATGAAATAGCTAAGATGTGAAATTATTTTATACATACATAAAAGTTTTTTTTAATTATGCAGTCCATTTAGTTATTGTATTCAGTTAACTAGACACTGTTTCAGAATGTGTTTATTAAAAGTGTGATGAATGTTTAATCACATGCATACGGTTAAAGACGAGAGGTGTGACTTTTAATAAAGGCACAGTCTG
Source organism: Pristiophorus japonicus (assembly GCF_044704955.1). Taxonomy (NCBI): domain Eukaryota; kingdom Metazoa; phylum Chordata; class Chondrichthyes; family Pristiophoridae; genus Pristiophorus; species Pristiophorus japonicus. The sequence continues at coordinate 160,619,615 of NC_091985.1, forward strand.
CATAATTTGCACCATGAAAAAGGGACCAGCTTGTCGTTCATCAGAATGAGACCTAATAAGCCAAATGGTACATGATCTTGCCACCAGCTACCAGGTTGTGAAGGTTGCCAGGCCGCCACACTGCTCCTTCTGCTCCCCGGCCTGCTCTGATGGTGCTCGCAGGCCAGGGGTTGCGCAGCCCCCGGCCTGTGAGCACATCCGCTCAGGCCGGGGAGCAGAAGGAGCAGCGTGGCAGCATACCACTCCAGGGAGCAGCATGTGCTAGAGTAGGAGAGCAACGGCAGCAAAGAGGGCGACTGGATTGGACGTCACCAAGATCCAGGTTGCTGATTGGAGCGTGGGCAGGTGCTGCAGGAGCGGCGAGGTCGGGGCGAAGCAATGGCGAGAGACTATAGAGGGACATGATCGGGGCCAAGGAGAGGCGTGAGTTCGGGGTCCAGAAAAGCGAGAGCCCAGGGGCAGCATGAGCCAGCCCACACTGCGATATGTGTGCGCACTAGGTCCGTGCAGCAGAGCTGGTCTCCAGTCGTTTTGGATAACCCTTACCACTGGACCAAGACCTAGTTCTGCCAAGCCCGTGTGGTGGCTGGTGTGCAACAGCCACCCCACGTTAAAAAAATCCATGCACAGGCATCTTCCACCCTTTAAGATTTAGTTTGGCGCCTGGAATATTAGGTCCTTCATTGAAACAGCTGTGAACTTTTTGGTGTGGAAACAAGTCATCCTCAACTTGAGGGACTGCCTATGATGATGATGCGAAGGCTGCAATCTGGCTTGTTATTGTCAGTGAGGTGGGTGCCTTTGGTTCGTTGAGAACTACCATTGTTTTAAAAATATCACCGGGGAGATTTTCCTGGGCTGCAGCCGAGTGCACTGGATCACCTGGGTCGAAAATGTATCGGAAAATTAAACAGGTCAGAGCACACGCCTGTGAAGGATCCCACCCAATTTTCTTTCCATTGCCAGGGGGAATTGAGAACAAATGCATACTGTCCCCACTGCCAACCTGGCTGAAATCAACTATCACAACACAGGCTGGCAATTGAGGCTGGGATCTTGCAGGTCTGCACGATTCAGTTGTCCCTGTTAAGGCTGCTCTATCCGTCATCAGCATGCTCACCTAGCTCCATGTATTTAAAGAGCTAATTTCCATGTATTTAAAGAGCTAATTCCCCAAGGCATATTTTTACCGCTGTATTTTGTTCAATAAATCTGTGTTCTGCTTATGGACATCTGCTTGTGACTGTGATGAAACATTAGCTTTATTCCTCCAGTCTTGTTTAATCAACGCTCACTGCTAACAATTCTGATATGCATGTTGTTGTTTCCACTTGAAACCTTGGTTTCCAAGTGAAGGCAAAGCCACTCGTTTAAAAATGACCTCAATGATATTGATACTTGGAGTCAAAGAGCAACACCCTTAAAGGTAACCAGATGGCCACTTCAAATGTTCACACTACTTCAGAGGCAGTTAATATAGAAGTCTAGATGGGGACTAAACTGCTGCTGATATTAATATTAAAGTCTTTCTCATTGCTTTTGATTCTATGGCACAAATCATGCCGATTGCACAAAAAAAAATCTGAAACAATAGTTACCAAAATAATGGGATGATGAATTCTGATTGGATGATAGGAAATGATGAGATTATTTTATTGGTTGACAGTGAATGTGATTAATTGATGTGTGTAACTTTGCTCTGTAACAGATAAATTGGCCTGGATATTAACAGGGGCGGGTTACATAGGCAGGGTTTCGGAGTTTCAGACAGGAAACCCAGAGTCCGGGTTTCTCTGCAGCCTTTTGTACTTGACAAGTTCCCCACCCAGAAGTCAGCCTAGTTGACGGGCTTGGCTCCCAGTCAGGCAGGGAGCACTCTAGAGATGGCCGCAGGAGCAGGTCGGTCTGATCCACAACCCGGGAGCCCGATCCCCGACCCCAAGGGATCAGTCCGAGCGTTTGTTATATTAGCATGTAACACTGCAAGGATTGATTTTTGGGGGGTTTACTTTGCTCGCCCAGGGTGAAGTTGGCCGGATCTGTGCAGTATGAGAGCAACAGCCACCCAGAGGAGTCCAAAGTTTTCGGGTTGCTCCTCATTAGCATGCAATCGATAAGTTCCCACCGCAAAACACCGTCCCTGTCATCAGTCCACCAATCAGGAGGCAGAAAACTAGCTGCTGCTGCTCCTTTAGCACCCGCAGCACCTCAAAGGGGAAGGGATTTTTTTGTGGCCAAAGCAGGGAAGCAGTGCTGTGGGGCTGCAGGAAGGTGTCTGGGGGCCAGAAGAGAGTCAGCTGGGCCCGGGTTTTTGGATACAGGCCTGGAGATGTTGGTGGAGCAAGTTCAGGAGGGGAAGGCCTTCCTCCCCTCAGATGGTTGGTGGACATCAAGGCAAATTGATGAATGGGCACTGCAAGAGGGGTCACAACATGTGAATGTAAACAGCATTTTTGCCACGATAAATTTAATGATCCCACCAGGAGTGCCAAGGTAAAACTTCCCTTCACATCTCTCAGTCTTCTGCACTTCCCTGTAAGACACTACTTGTGCCTCTGCACTATCTACCAATCCCTTCCCCATTATCCATGGCTGTCTACGTGTCAGTAGGCAAGACGTCACTGTACCTCCTTCCACTTACACCCACACCTTCAAAAGCTGTGACTCCCCTCTTGGCCACATTTGCTGCTTCTTCCTACCATCATGCACCCTATGGTAAGCTGGCTCATGATGACAAGTGTTGAAAGCCCTTGTCATCATCATCATCATAGGCAGTCCCTTGGACTCGAGGAAGACTTGCTTCCACTCTAAAAGTGAGTTCTTAGGTGACTGAACAGTCCAATACGGGAATTACAGTCTGTCACAGGTGGGACAGACAGTGGTTGAAGGAAAGGGTGCGTGGGGAGTCTGGTTTGCCGCACGCTGTTTCCGCTGCCTGCGCTTGTTTTCTGCATATTCTGTGACGAGACTTGAGGTGCTCAGCGCCCTCCCGGATGCACTTCCTCCACTTAGGATGGTCTTTGGCCAGGGACGCAAAGGTGTCGGTGGGGATTTTGCATTTTATCAAGGAGGTTTTGAGGGTGTCCTTGTAATGTTTCCTCTGCCCACCTGGGGCTCACTTGCCATGTCGGAGTTCCGAGTAGAGCGCTTGCTTTGGGAGTCTTGTGTCAGGCATGCGAATGATGTCGTCTGCCCAACAGAGCTGGTCGAGTGTGGTCAGTGCTTCGATGCTGGGGATGTTGGCCTGATCGAGGACACTAACGTTGGTGCATCTGTCCTCCCAGGGGATTTGCAGGACCTTGCGGCGACATCGTTGGTGGTATTTCTCCAGCGATTTGAGATGTCTACTGTATACGGTCCACGTCTCTGAGCCATACAGGAGGGCGGGTATCACTACAGCCCTGTAGACCATGAGATTGGTGCCAGATTTGAGGGCCTGATCTTCGAATACTCTCTTCCTCAGGTGGTCGAAGGCTGCGCTGGCGCACTGGAGGCGGTTTTGGACCTCGTTGTCGATGTCTGCCCTTGCTGATAATAGGCTCCCGGGGTGCATATTAACCCACTTCAACTCATCATGCAGGAGAAGCGAGTACATAACAGGAAGGAGAGAACCAGCACAGAAGATGGTCCGGCCACTCTGCAAAAAAAAACACTGACACCTATGGAAGAGGCTACCACTGACATCAGAGAAAGATGCACAACAGTCATCATCGAAGATGGTGAGGCTGGAGGCCTGGCACAGCAGGGTTTGTTGGCAGCTACTCTTCCTCTTCACTGTCTACTTAACTAAGCCATGCACTTTATCCTGACCATGACAGTGTGATGGAGCATTGCACTGTTACTAATTTGCTCATGCTTACCTTCACAGCTACATCATACCCTTGTACCTCTCCCCTTTTTCTAAGTCAATCAGAAGTCTTGATGGCTAGTACCAGACTAATGATGAAAACCCTGATGGCAATGTACCGTCACTTGCTTTAAATCAGTGCAGAGATTGGCATTCCGCGAGATTTAACGGGTGAACTGCACTGGGGTACAAGTGAGCAAGGAAGGCCAAGGGGAGAATTAACTGGGTTGGGAGGGGGGGTGAAGTTGATCACCCTTGTCTGCAAGAGTTGTGCAGGAGCAAGCAGGAAGGGAATGGTTGACTGATGCAATTTTATGGCAACTACCAGGAAAGTGAGCACAGACCTACATGATGCACTGCTGGTCATCACAGACCAATTGCACATTAATAGGGTTTGCGATTCAGGAAGATGATCACTTTGGTACAAAGAGGTATAAGTTATGCGACAGTTGTATAACACTCTGGTTAGAATGCATCTGGAGTACTGAATTCAGTTCTGGCCACCACTCCACAGAGGGAGGAGGAGGAGGGCCGGGGGGGCTCTCAACAAGAGGCCTTATCCATCTAGGGTCTTTTATTCACTTAAGTGATATATTAGCCTTGAAAGGGTGCAGCGCAGCTTTATCAGAATTATACCAGGGCTAAAAGGGTAAAATTATTAGGGCAGGTTGCATAGACTAAACTTGCATTCCCGTGAGAAGTGAAGACTAAGGGGTGGTCTAATTAGATGTTTAAGACTATTAAAGAACTTGATAGGGTTGATGGTGTAAAAAATGGTGGCCGCCGCACTTCCGTCCGCTGCCTGTAGGGCCCACGGCAGCCGCCATATTAGGGTGGCCAGCAGCGCTGCCGATGTCGGCACTCGTGAGAATTATGTAGATAATGCAGATCGTCACTGAGTGTGCAATGCTCACTTGATTCCTGAGCTGCGAGTTTCAACTTTGCTGCTCCACTTACCGGCATGCTTGAAGTGTGACTAGCTGAGCAAGCACGAAGGAGGCTCCAGCATCTCAGCAAGTTATTGCAGTTGACATGTTTGTTCAGTTTGACTGGCTCTGTGTAACTTCGTGCAACTCCAGCAGCTTTATAAACAACTTTCAAGGTTCTAAGGTGACAGGGAGTGTTGGAGCAAGTGGATAGTTTCTTCATTCTCATTGCTCACAGTCATGGGGGCTCTCCCGGCAGTCCCCCTCGTGCTCAAGTATCTGAGGGAGAGGGAGTGGAGGCAGCGAAGAGGAGAGGTTGTGCTCAGAGGGAGGAGGAGGATGAGGAGGAGGTGGGCTATCAGCAGGAAGCATTACCCACCTCGGGTCTTCAGCAAGCACTTCTCTTATATCCACTGAAGCGAGGAGCAGTGTGTTCGGAGGCTCCGCTTCACCAAGGAGGTGGTCACAGAACTCTGCCACCTCCTGCAACCAGACCTGCAGCCTGAGAGCAGGGTGACCACAGTGGTCCCAGGGGCAGTCATGGTCATGTGGCCCTCAATTTCTTCACCAGCGGATCCTTCCAGTCTGCAGCAGGAGACATAGCTAACATTTCCCAATTCACCATCTATCGCTGCATCCGGGAGGTCACTGAGGCTCTTTACACAAGGAGAAGGGGCTATAGTTTATTTTCTCTGAGCACTGAGAATCAGGACAAGCGTGCATGTGGTTTTGCCAGGATAGGGGATTCCCCATGATGCAGGGAGCCATCGACTGCATCCACATGGCTTTGCGGGCACCGCATAACTAACCTGAGATATTCCGTAATCGCAAAGGCTACCACTCACTTAATGTGCAATTGGTGTGTGACCTCACCCAGCGCTTCCTGATGGTCAATGCCCGCTATCCTGGCAGCAGCCACGATGCCTTCATCCTGCGTCAGTCTGCTATGCAGGCTCTCTTCCAGCCACCACAGCAAACTAGAGGGTGACTGCTCGGAGACCAAGGGCTATCCACTCTGCACCTGGCTCATGACTCCCCTCCACAACACCAACACCCGTGCCCAGCACTCATATGATGAGAGCCATGCTTGTACCAGGAACATCATTGAGCAGACCATCGGGCTACTGAAACAACGGTCCCGCTGCCTTGACCGATCGGGAGGAGTACTTGCTAGAGCTGGTATACCATTTCATGGTGGTCTGCTGCATGCTTCACAACCTGGCCATCATGAAGGCACAATCCTTGCCGTCAGGGATTGCGGATCCACCTCAGGAGGAGGGCGAGGAGGAGGAAGAGGAAGAGGGCGAGGAGGAAGGGAGGAGGCAGGAAGCCAACCCCCATTCCGGATGGGCTGTCTGTAAGAACCTCAACAGACTCCAATTCCAGTGAATGAAACCCCAGGGAGGGTGCAGCAGGGAGGGATTCAAATTCCTGGGGCATTGGAACCGGTTCTGGGGGAGGTGGGACCAGTACAAACCGGACGGTCTGCACCTGGGCAGGACCGGAACCAATGTCCTCGGGGGAGTGTTTGCTAGTGCTGTTGGGGAGGAGTTAAACTAATATGGCAGGGGGATGGGAACCAATGCAGTGAGACAGAGGGAGACAAAAAGAAGGCAAAAGCAAAAGACAGAAAGGAGATGAGGAAAAGTGGAGGGCAGAGAAGCCCAAGGCAAAGAACAAAAAGGGCCACTGTACAGCAAAATTCTAAAAGGACAAAGGGTGTTAAAAAAACAAGCCTGAAGGCTTTGTGTCTTAATGCAAGGAGTATCCGCAATAAAGTGGATGAATTAACTGTGCAAATAGATGTTAACAAATATGATGTGATTGGGATTACGGAGACGTGGCTCCAGGATGATCAGGGCTGGGAACTCAACATCCAGGGGTATTCAACATTCAGGAAGGATAGAATAAAAGGAAAAGGAGGTGGGGTAGCATTGCTGGTTAAAGAGGAGATTAATGCAATAGTTAGGAAAGACATTAGCTTGGATGATGTGGAATCTATATAGGTAGAGCTGCAGAACACTAAAGGGCAAAAAACGTTAGTGGGAGTTGTGTACAGACCTCCAAACAGTAGTAGTGATGTTGGGGAGGGCATCAAACAGGAAATTAGGGGTGCATGCAATAAAGGTGCAGCAGTTATAATGGGTGACTTTAATATGCACATAGATTGGGCTAGCCAAATTGGAAGCAATACGGTGGAGGAGGATTTCCTGGAGTGCATAAGGGATGGTTTTCTAGACCAATATGTCGAGGAACCAACTAGGGGGGAGGCCATCTTAGACTGGGTGTTGTGTAATGAGAGAGGATTAATTAGCAATCTCATTGTGCGAGGCCTCTTGGGGAAGAGTGACCATAATATGGTGGAATTCTGCATTAGGATGGAGAATGAAACAGTTAATTCAGAGACCATGGTCCAGAACTTAAAGAAGGGTAACTTTGAAGGTATGAGGCGTGAATTGGCTAGGATAGATTGGCGAATGATACTTAAGGGGTTGACTGTGGATGGGTAATGGCAGACATTTAGAGACCGCATGGATGAATTACAACAATTGTACATTCCTGTCTGGCGTAAAAATAAAAAAGGGAAGGTGGCTCAACCGTGGCTATCAAGGGAAATCAGGGATAGTATTAAAGCCAAGGAAGTGGCATACAAATTGGCCAGAAATAGCAGCGAACTCGGGGACTGGGAGAAATTTTGAACTCAGCAGAGGAGGACAAAGGGTTTGATTAGGGCAGGGAAAATGGAGTAGGAGAAGAAGCTTGCAGGGAACATTAAGGCGGATTGCAAAAGTTTCTATAGATATGTAAAGAGAAAAAGGTTAGTAAAGACAAACGTAGGTCCCCTGCAGTCAGAATCAGGGGAAGTCATAACAGGGAACAAAGAAATGGCAGACCAATTGAACAAGTACTTTGGTTCGGTATTCACTAAGAGGACACAAACAACCTTCCAGATATAAAAGGGGTCAGAGGGTCTACTAAGGAGGAGGAAATGAGGGAAATCTTTATTAGTCGGGAAATTGTGTTGGGGAAATTGATGGGATTGAAGGCCGATAAATCCCCAGGGCCTGATGGACTGCATCCCAAAGTACTTAAGGAGGTGGCCTTGGAAATAGTGGATGCATTGACAGTCATTTTCCAACATTCCATTGACTCTGGATCAGTTCCAATGGAGTGGAGGGTAGCCAATGTAACCCCACTTTTTAAAAAAGGAGGGAGAGAGAAAACAGGGAATTATAGACCGGTCAGCCTGACATCGGTAGTGGGTAAAATGATGGAATCAATTATTAAGGATGTCATAGCAGTGCATTTGGAAAATGGTGACATGATAGGTCCTAGTCAGCATGGATTTGTGAAAGGGAAATCATGCTTGACAAATCTTCTGGAATTTTTTGAGGATGTTTCCAGTAAAGTGGACAAAGGAGAACCAGTTGATGTGGTATATTTGGACTTTCAGAAGGCTTTCGACAAAGTCCCACACAAGAGATTAATGTGCAAAGTTAAAGCACATGGGATTGGGGGTAGTGTGCTGACGTGGATTGAGAACTGGTTGTCAGACAGGAAGCAAAGAGTAGGAGTAAATGGGTATTTTTCAGAATGGCAGGCAGTGACTAGTGGGGTACCGCAAGGTTCTGTGCTGGGGCCCCAGCTGTTTACATTGTACATTAATGATTTAGACGAGGGGATTAAATGTAGTATCTCCAAATTTGCGGATGACACTAAGTTGGGTGGCAGTGTGAGCTGCGAGGAGGATGCTATGAGGCTGCAGAGTGACTTGGATAGGTTAGGTGAGTGGGCAAATGAATGGCAGATGAAGTATAATGTGGATAAATGTGAGGTTATCCACTTTGGTGGTAAAAACAGAGAGACAGACTATTATCTGAATGGTGACAGATTAGGAAAAGGGAAGGTGCAACGAGACCTGGGTGTCATGTACATCAGTCATTGAAGGTTGGCATGCAGGTACAGCAGGCGGTTAAGAAAACAAATGGCATGTTGGCCTTCATAGCGAGGGGATTTGAGTACAGGGGCAGGGAGGTGTTGCTACAGTTGTACAGGGCCTTGGTGAGGCCACACCTGGAGTATTGTGTACAGTTTTGGTCTCCTAATTTGAGGAAGGACATTCTTGCTATTGAGGGAGTGCAGCGAAGATTCACCAGACTGATTCCCGGGATGGTGGGACTGACCTATCAAGAAAGACTGGATCAACTGGGCTTGTATTCACTGGAGTTCAGAAGAATGAGAGGGGACCTCACAGAAACGTTTAAAATTCTGACGGGTTTAGACAGGTTAGATGCAGGAAGAATGTTCCCAATGTTGGGGAAGTCCAGAACCAGGGGTCAGAGTCTAAGGATAAGGGGTAAGCCATTTAGGACCGAGATGAGGAGAAACTTCTTCACCCAGAGAGTGGTGAACCTGTGGAATTCTCTACCACAGAAAGTAGTTGAGGCCAGTTCACTAAATATATTCAAAAGGGAGTTAGATGAAGTCCTTACTACTCGGGGGATCAAGGGGTATGGCGAGAAAGCAGGAAGGGGGTACTGAAGTTTCATGTTCAGCCATGAACTCATTGAATGACGGTGCAGGCTAGAAGGGCTGAATGGCCTGCTCCTGCACTTATTTTCTATGTTTCTATGTTTCTATCCCTGTTGCTCGCCATTTCCCCATCTTACCATACCTCTGTCACAGAATATCACAACAGCCTCCTAAGCACAAAGCTGAAATGAGAGACATCACAATAGATTCCAAACAAAATTATTAAATTTATCAGCAACCAATTTATTCATACAATATCAACTAATTACACTTGTGCAGTCCCTTAGTGCCTGTTGTTCAGGTGCCCTTTCCTACTCTAGTGCTCCGATACAGTGCTCCCCCAGTGGCTGCAGCATGGCTGGTGGACAGCTGTTGGCTCTCAGTGAGGGAGACTTAGATGGCCTTGCAGGATGCCCTCGAGCAGCTCTAGCCCTAGAAGGCCCGGTTGTAGACTGGACCACCTTAGCATGTGCGGCAGCGATCTGGGCTGGCTGACAGGCAGCAGCAAGGGCACTGGCGGAGTGGCAGGGGTGGGAGCTGGAATGCTGTCATTCTGAGAGAGAACAGCAGGGTACTGCTCTACGGAGCCTCTGCCACTCCCCCAGGGCAGCACCTCAGCATTCCTAACAATCTGTTGGAGCACCCTGGAAGCCCTGGTCGATCGTGGTAAACCCAGCCAATATGGCAGAACTCTGAGCTTCCATGACATCACACTGAGACTGCATTAGAGTTGTCTGAGCTTCCGCTACAACACTAAGATGTGGAGTCGCTTCCGCCTGTGCTGCAATGGCATCCAAGGATGAGGGATTTCAGTTACCTGGATAGACTGGAGAAGCTGGGATTGTTCTCCATGGAGCAGAAATGTTGAGAGGAGATTTGATAAAGATGTTCAAAATCATGCGGGGTCTAGACAGAGTAGATAGAGTGAAACTGTTCCCATTGGCGGAAAGGTCGAGAATCAAAGGCGACATGAGGAAAAACTTTTTTATGCAACGAGTGGTTAGAATCTGGAATGCACTGCCTGAAAGGGTGGTGGAGGCAGATTCAATTGTGGCTTTCAAAAGGGAATTGGATAAGTACCTGAAGGAAAACCAGCACGGGCTCAACGGGCTGAATGACCTCCTTCTGTGCTGTAACCATTCTATGATTCCAAGCTAAGACTGCATGAGAGCTGTCTACGCTTCCGCTGCAGCACTAAGACATTAGGTGGCTTCCGCCTGAGCTGCAATGGCAGACATGACATCGTCCATCACACCCAGCATCAGGTCTGGGTCGACACGGTCTCAGTGGGAGTTGTCCATCATTTCCAGCCTGGAAATCCTGAGCTCCAAGCTCTGTACAAAGCCCTGTGTAATGTTGGAGCCGGACTCCTCCATGCTCCTTCACATTGTCAAGAGGCTCTCGGGCAGGATTACCATTGCACCTAGCAATTCGGTGTGCTTCCCTGTCCCCCGCTTCTGAAGGCTGCCCCATTGAGGTCCTCATCTGAGTCCTGTACAGCAGAACTGGCCCCCCCGGGGAGCTGGCCCCCGAGCTACCCTTTCCCCCCGGCCTTGCTGCAGCTCACTTGTCCCCGGTGCCTCACCCTGAGTATATCCCGCTTCTACACCGGCCTCAAAAGTACGCGCAGTGTTAGTTTCTGAGCTGGTGTCTGCGAGTGGGAGAGGCCATGACACTGTGTCCTCTCCTTCTCCCTCCTCACTCTCCTCCATCGCCTCGGGGACAGGCTGGGCTACTGCTTGGTGTTGATTATGTGAATGCAGAAAGGCACGTTATGGTGGGGCGGGGACAGGGCAAGCAAGATGTCCATGCATACAGCATCAGCAGCTTGAGAGTGAGAAGAGATTGTGGGATGAGGAGGAAATGGGATGTTAGAAGAAGGATTAGGAATGACCATATTGTTGTTGTCCCTGAGTGCTTCAACCTCGCCATTTGCCACACTCCTCCAGCTGGCTGAGGTCCTCATAGAATCATAGAATCATAGAAGTTTACAGCATGGAAGGAGGCCATTTCGGCCCATCGTGTCTGTTCCGGCCAACAAGAGGCTATTCAGATTAATCCTACTTTCCAGCTCTAGGTCGTAACCCTGCAGGTTATGGCACTTGAAGTGCACATCCAAGTACTTTTTAAATGTGGTGAGGGTTTCTGCCTCTTCCACCCATTCAGGCAGTGAGTTACAGACTCCCACAGCCCTCTGTGTGAAGAAATTTCCCTTCAAATCGCATCGAAACCATCTACCAATTACTTTACATTTATGCCTCCTGGTTGTTGACCGCTCTGCTAAGGAAATAGGCCCTTTCTATCCACTCTATCTCGGCTCCTCATAATTGGATATACCTCAATAAGGTCTCCCCTCAGCCTCCTCTGTTCCAATGAAAACAAATCCAGACTATCTAATCTGTCCTCATAGCTTAGATTCTCCACTCCCGGCAACATCCTCGTAAAGCTCTGTACCCTCTCCAGTGCAATCACATCCTTCCTGTAATGCGGCGACCAGAACTGCATGCAGTACTCCAGCTGTGGCCTAACCAATGTTTTATACAGTTCAAGCATAACCTCCCTGCTCTTGTATTCTATGCCTCGGCTAATAAAGGCAAGTATTCCATATGCCTTCTTAACCACCTTATCTACCTGGCCTGCTACTTTCAGGGATCTGTGGACATGCACTCCAAGGTCCCTTTGTTCCTCTACACTTCTCAGTATCCTACCATTTAATGTGTATTCCTTTCCTTGTTAGCCCTCCCCAAGTACATTACCTCACACTTCTCTGGATTGAATTCCATTTGCCACTGTTCTGCCCACCTGACCAGGTCATTGCTATCTTCCTGCAGTCCGCAGCTTTCTTCTTCATTATCAACCACACAGCCGATTTTAGTATCATATGCAAACTTCTTAATCATACCCCCTATATTCAAGTCTAGATCATTAATGTATATCACAAAAAGCAAGAGACCTAGTACTGAGCCCTGCGGAACCCCACAGGAAACATCCTTCCAATCACAAAAACACCTATCAACCATTACCCTTTGCTTCCTGCCTCTGAGGCAATTTTGGATCCAACTTGCCACTTTGCCCTGGATCCCATGGGCTTTTACTTTTGTGACCAGTCTGCCATGTGGGACCTTATCACAAGCTTTGCTAAAATCCATATACACTACATCATACGCTTTTCCTTCGTCGACCCTCCTGGTTACCTCCTCAAAAAATTCAATCAAGTTAGTCCGACACGACCTTCCCTTAACAAATCCATGCTGACTGTCCTTGATTAATCTATGTCTTTCTAAATGAAGATTTATCCTGTCCTTCAGGATTTTTTCCAATAATTTTCCCACCACTGAGGTTAGTCCTGTATGGCACCTCAAGGTTAACAGCCTGTCTGCCACTGCTCCCAAAGATTATGCACCACCTTGGCCTGGAAGAGAAAGGGATGTGTTTGAGTGAGTGTGGTGCAATGTGTTTGGGTGATGTGCCTGTATTGTTGAATAGCTGTCAGTGTGCGCAAGATGTGAGAGGTGCATGTGAGTATTGCAGCAGTGGTAAGGTTGTGAGGGGGAATTCAAATGAAGCTCTGATTGTGAGGTCTGAGTGGCGATAAGTAGAGATTGGTGGTAGGTGAGTGCTGGGGATGTGGTGCATTGAGCAGTATGTGAGGCTTGTGGTACAGATGGTGGGATATGGCATTTGCTGAAGCCTTCACTCACCTTGACCTGCTGTGTGAGGCCAACAAACTTCTTTCAGCACTGGTTGGCCCAACAGTGCTGGCCGTCACATAGGCAGCTATTTCCTGCCACAGCCTTCCAGATGTATGGGGCGAGGGCTTCCTGCCAGTCTGCAGGAAGAGGACAGCCTGCCTCCTCTCCATGGCTACCACCAGCGCCTCCAGAGTCGCATCTGAGAAACCACGGGCTCTGTCCCGTGCTAAGGCTCAGCCATCTGTTCCCAGTGTCAACTCCTTCCAGGTGGCGTTGGAACTGGATTGACAATGAGGTGCTGTAGTGTCATGTCAATGCACTTCCTCTTTAAGTACTGAATAAAGCCTGTGCCACATATGACTGGGATCTAGATTGGCCCCGATACTGGCCCACCTGTTGAGTAGTAAAGTAAGCAGCGGTTTTAGCACTTAGATCAGCACCATATTCGTGTCAATGAGGACTGAGCAATAATTTTGAGTGCTACTTAGACGAGTTGACCTGGCACAGCTTAATATCATTTAATCATGTCATTGCCCATTTTTGGTCCATATCCAATTGTTAGCCCTTTATATCTACAGATTGGGCTACAGAAGCCAGTTCTTAAACAGACAGGTAAAACCAAAGCGACAAGTCAGTGCTGCAAAGTTAGTCAGCCTGCTGATAGGGGGAGGGGCAGCCACAACCAAACCAGATAAACTGTCGTGATGTGCATACAGCCACATTCTGTCCCGACAGATTTCTGATGATGCTCCATTGATAGGAAACGTTTCACCCCACCTTCCAAAACAGCGCGAGAGCAGGAGATTGGGACCGAAGATAAAAGAGTGCAAGTGAGCAGCGGGGCTCCAAACAGCTAGCCCGGAGCAGCACCAACCGACCTGGGAGGGTAAGAAGTAAAAAGAATCAAAGTGTGGCGTCACAGGAAAGCAGGGAAATGATTGGTTGACTGGAGCAGTGGCAGCAGTGAGCAGCCAGAGAGCCGGGAGCAACTCAACACTGGAGTGACGTCAGAAACCAAAAGTGACATCGGCATAAGGGAAGGAGCTGATTGGTGAGTGTTTTTTTGTCTTCTAGTGTTAAGTTTATGTTATGTATGCAATAAAGGTACAAACTGAGTACAGTTTAACTGAACAAGGTACAACCTTGTTTCTGCTTTATTACGGCCCAAAGTGCCTGACTCTCAAAATGGCTGGCCTTTTATACCAGAGCAGCAACATGTGCGTGCTGCTCAGTGGTCTCCAACAATGACAGCATCTGGTGGCTACAACCAGCATGTACATACATGACAATACCCTCCTCTGAAATCTTATCACAGTCTTTCACAGGTTGAGACGGTCCGGTGCTTTACGCTCCCAGGTTGACCATCTCAGTTCGATTCCGGCCTTGAGCGGAGTCTGTTGTGGCTGGTGGTTGGATGGCTGACTTGTTGGGGGCGGCAGTGGCCATGTCAGGAATTGCAAGTCCATTTTTATTGAACAAGTCCGTGATGGAAATTCCGGGTTCACTGATGACCCTTGAGTCCACTGAAGGCTGCTGGTAGGTTGGTTAGTCGTCGATGGTTTCTTCGTCTGACTGCTCTGGCTCATCTGTGTGCCTCAGCTTTGTCTGATCCATGTGTTTCCTGAAAGTTTGCCCATTCTTGAGATTAATAACAAATACTCTGTTGCCCTCCTTGGCCATGACCGTACCAGCGATCCATTTGGGACCCTGACCATAATTCAACACATAAACAGGATCATTAACAGAAATCTCGCATGACACAGTTGCACGATCGTGGTACCCTTGTTGACTCTGTCTTCAATATTCAACATGATTATTTAAATCCGGGTGTACAAGAGATAACTTGGTCTTAAGACCACTTTTCATCATAAGTTCAGCAGGCGAGACCCCTGTGAGTGTGTGGGGTCTTGTCCTGTAACTCAGCATTATGCAAGACAAGCGGGTTTGCAGTGACCCTTGGGTTACTCTCCTCATGCTTTGCTTGATAATTTGTACTGCACGTTCTGCTTGCCCATTGGACGCAGGCTTGAACGGTGCTGACCTTACATATTTTATGCCGTTGAGTTTTACAAACTCCTGAAACTCCTGACTGGTGAAGCATGACCCATTGTCGCTCATCACCATGTGTTGCGAACATGACATTGAGATTCTCTATGGTTGCCGTGGACGTACTGGATGACATGATTATGCATTCTATCCACTTCGAATAAGCATCCACCACGACTAAAAACATCTTGCCCAGGAAGTGACCTGCAAAATCTACATGGATCCTGGACCAAGGTTTGGATGGCCATGACCACAGACTCAGCAGCGATTCCGCTGGTGCTTTGCTGAGCTGCATGCAGGTGTTGCAGTGATGCATGCATGCTTCCAGCTCAGAATCAATTCCTGGCCACAACACGTGGGACCTGGCGATGGACTTCATCATCACTATACCAGGATGTGTGCTGTGTAACTCATGCACAAACTTCTCTCTCCCTTTCTTAGGCATTGCAACTTGATTGCCCCACAATATGCAATCTGCTTGAATAGAGAGTTCATCCTTGCGACGAATGTATGGTTTGGCCTCCTCGCACCTTTGCTTAGGTATGGCAGACCAACCCCTTTGAGGATGCAACCCTTTACCACCGTTAATATCGGGTCCTGGCTGGTCCAGGTTTTAACTTGTTGAGTCGTGACAGGGGTACCTTCACTCTCAAAAGCATCCATGATTAACATTAAATCTGCCGGTTGTCGCTTTTCTACCTCCGGTGTGGGCAACGGCAACCGGCTCAAAGCATCGGCACAATTCTCTGTGCCAGGTCTGTGGCGAATGACATAATCATAGGTAGATAATGTCGGTGCCCACCTTTAGATGCGGAATGAAACGTTGGTATTGATACCTTTGCTCTCAGAAAACAACTAAATGAGTGGCTTGTGATCGGTCTCTAATTCGAACCTCAGACCGAACAGGTATTGATGCATCTTTTTAACACCGTACACACATGCTAAAGCTTCTTTTTCTACCATACTGTAGGCTCTTTCTGCTTTAGACAAACTTTTGGATGCATACGCGACAGGTTGAAGTTTCCCCAACTCATTGGCTTGTTGTAACACGCAACTAATTCCATATGACGATGCATCACAGGCCAAAACTAAACATTTACATGGGTCATAATGTAGCAGCAGCTTGTTCGAGCAAAACAGATTGTTGGCTTTCTAGAAAGCTCTGTCTTGCAATGCGCCCCACACCCAGTTGTTGCCTTTTCTCAATAGCATGTGCAGTGGTTCAAGTTAAGGTGCTCAATTTAGGTAGGAAGTTACCAAAGTAGTTGAGTAGACCCAAGAACGAACGCAGCTCCATCACATTCTGCGGTTTGGGTGCATTCTTGATGGCTTTGGTTTTCACGTCAGTAGGTCTGATGCCGTCAGCGGCGATTTTCCTCCCGAGGAATTCGACCTCCGGTGTCATGAAGACGCACTTCGAGCGTTTAAGTCTGAGTCCCACTCTGTCCAAACGCAGTAGAACCTCTTCCATGTTGTTCAGATGTTCCTTGGAGTCATGACCAGTGATCAGGAAGTCACCTTGGAACACGACGGTTCAGGGAACGGACTTAAGTAGACTTTCCATATTCCTCTGGCATATTGCTGTAGCCGAGCGAATTCCAAATGCGCACCTGTGGTAAATAAACAGTCCTTTGTGCATGTTAATGCACATTAGTCTCTTCGACGTCTCGACCAACTCCTGCGTCATATAGGCTGACGTCAAGTCCAGTTTTGTGAACAACTTCTCTCAGGCTAGCATCACAAACAAGTCATCAGCCTTCGGTAATGGGTACTGATCTTGTTTCAAAACCCTGTTGATCGTAGCCGGATTCTGACTGTGCCATCACTTTTCAGCACAGGAACAGTGGGGCTGGCCCATTCATTAAATTCGACCGGTGATATGATCCCTTCACACTGGAGTCTGTCCAGTTCAATTTCGACCTTCTCCTCCCTCAGCATATATGGCACTGCCCGAACTTTGTGATGGACAAGTCTTGCGTCTGAGTCCATGTGGATCTGCAGCTTAGCTCCCATGAAGTTGCCAATACCCGGTTCGAACAGCAAGGGGAATTTGCTCAATACTTGGGCACATGTATCTTCCTCCGACGACATCGCCTTTATGTCATTCCAATCATATCTGATTTTCTCCAACCAGCTCCTGCCGAGCAGCGTTGGGCCATTGCCTGGAACAATCCACAGCGGTAACTCATAAACCGTACCATTATATGACACCTTAATTTGTGCACTGCCAATCACCTTTATCAGTTCTTGGTGTACATGCGCAGCTTGGCGTTAACAGGGCTCAGCCTGGACCTCACAGTCTTAGTATCCCACAGCTTATTTAATGCCCTCTCGTTCATGACTCGCCCCGTGTCCAGTTCCATCGATACCGGTAACCCATTCAACTTGATATTAATCAAACTTGGTTCACTCTTGGTTATGAAAGAGAACAGTCCTTACACTTCCTCCTCTGGCATCTTGGATTGCGTAACCGGATCCGCGCTAGTCTGACTCTCATCCTCCACGTAGTGTGTCGCAGATCGCTTGCTCATCTGCGGACACTTGCGCTGGAGATGCCCCTTTGCAGCCTTTGCAACTATATTGCTTAAATCGGCACTGCTGGTGCTGATGATTTCCCCCACAACGCCAACATAGAAAAGTTGGATCCATTCCCGCTGGCAGACTTTGGGCAGCCACAGATTTCGCGAACGCAGCCGTATAGGCCCTGCCATGTGCCGCTCTGCCGAACGCCAAATCATTCGCGAATGCAGCCGGATAGGCCCTGCCATGTGCCGCTCTGCCGAACGCCGAATCAATCGTATTTACAGTACTTGCTGAGGTTGGTTCCTCACTGATATTTGCTTTAAACTCCTGTCCGTCGTCATTCATGATTGAGCAATCTGGATGGCCCTTTTTAAATCCAACTCCTCCACCACCAGAAGTTTACGCAGGCTCACCTCGTGGTTGATACCGATATCAAGGAAGTCCTGCAGCATGCCTGCCAACACCGTCCTGAACTTGCATGGTGCCGCTAGACGTCACAGGTCGGCAACGAATTCCGCCGTGCTCTGGCCCTCCGATCGAACGTGTGTATAAAACCCGTAGCTCGAGATGATGATGCCGTCGTCTGGCTTGAGGTGCTCCCGTACCAATGTACACAACTCCTCATACGTTTTCTCTGTTGGATCACTAGGCATGAGTAGATTCTTTATCAGACTGTAGATCTTTGAACCGCACACAGTGAGGAACACGGCCCGGCGTCGATCTGCATCGTCGACCCCCTTCATTTTGTTGGCCACGAAGTAGAAACATAGAAACATAGAAAATAGGTGCAGGAGTAGGCCATTCGGCCCTTCTAGCCTGCACCACCATTCAATGAGTTCATGGCTGAACATGCAACTTCAGTACCCCATTCCTGCTTTCACGCCATACCCCTTGATCCCCCTAGTAGTAAGGACTTCATCTAACTCCTTTTTGAATATATTTAGTGAATTGGCCTCAACAACTTTCTGTGGTAGAGAATTCCACAGGTTCACCACTCTCTGGGTGAAGAAGTTTCTCCTCATCTCGGTCCTAAATGGCTTACCCCTTATCCTTAGACTGTGAACCCTGGTTCTGGACTTCCCCAACATTGGAAACATTCTTCCTGCATCTAACCTGTCTAAACCCATCAGAATTTTAAACATTTCTAATGAGGTCTCCTCTCATTCTTCTGAACTCCAGTGAATACAAGCCCAGTTGATCCAGTCTTTCTTGATAGGTCAGTCCCGCCATCCCAGGAAACAGTCTGGTGAACCTTCGCTGCAATCCCTCAGTAGCAAGAATGTCCTTCCTCAGGTTAGGAGACCAAAACTGTACACAATACTCCAGATGTGGCCTCACCAAGGCCCTGTACAACTGTAGCAACACCTCCCTGCCCCTGTACTCAAATCCCCTCGCTATGAAGGCCATCATGCCATTTGCTTTCTTAACCGCCTGCTGTACCTGCATGCCAACCTTCAATGATTGATGTACCATGACACCCAGGTCTCGTTGCACCTCCCCTTTTCCTAATCTGTCACTATTCAGATAATAGTCTGTCACCAAAGTGGATAACCTCACATTTATCCACATTATACTTCATCTGCCATTCATTTGCCCACTCACCTAACCTATCCAAGTCGCTCTGCAGCCTCATAGCATCCTCCTCGCAACTCACACTGCCACCCAACTTAGTGTCATCTGCAAATTTGGAGATACTACATTTAATCCCCTCATCTAAATCATTAATGTACAGTGTAAACAGCTGGGGCCCCAGCACAGAACCTTGCGGTACCCCACTAGTCACTGCCTGCCATTCTGAAAAGTACCCATTTACTCCTACTCTTTGCTTCCTGTCTGACAACCAGTTCTCAATCCACGTCAGCACACTACCCCCAATCCCATGTGCTTTAACTTTGCACATTAATCTCTTGTGTGGGACCTTGTCGAAAGCCTTCTGAAAGTCCAAATACACATCAACTGGTTCTCCCTTGTCCACTTACTGGAAACATTCTCAAAAAATTCCAGAAGATTTGTCAAGCATGATTTCCCTTTCACAAATCCATGCTGACTTGGACCTATCATGTCACCTCTTTCCAAATGCACTGCTATGACATCCTTAATAATTGATTCCATCATTTTACCCACTACCGATGTCAGGCTGACCGGTCTATAATTCCCTGTTTTCTCTCTCCCTCCTTTTTTAAAAAGTGGGGTTACATTGGCTACCCTCCACTCGATAGGAACTGATCCAGAGTCAATGGAATGTTGGAAAATGACTGTCAATGCATCCGCTATTTCCAAGGCCACCTCCTTAAGTACTCTGGGATGCAGTCCATCAGGCCCTGGGGATTTATCGGCCTTCAATCCCATCAATTTCCCCAAGACAATTTCCCGACTAAAAAGGATTTCCCTCAGTTCCTCCTCCTTACTAGACCCTCTGACCCCTTTTATATCCGGAAGGTTGTTTGTGTCCTCCTTAGTGAATACCGAACCAAAGTACTTGTTCAATTGGTCCGCCATTTCTTTGTTCCCCGTTATGACTTCCCCTGATTCTGACTGCAGGGGACCTACGTTTGTCTTTACTAACCTTTTTCTCTTTACATATCTATCGAAACTTTTGCAATCCGTCTTAATGTTCCCTGCAAGCTTCTTCTCGTACTCCATTTTCCCTGCCCTAATCAGACCCTTTGTCCTCCTCTGCTGAGTTCTAAATTTCTCCCAGTCCCCGGGTTCGCTGCTATTTCTGGCCAATTTGTATGCCACTTCCTTGGCTTTAATACTATCCCTGATTTCCCTTGATAACCACGGTTGAGCCACCTTCCCTTTTTTATTTTTACGCCAGACAGGAATATACAATTGTTGTAGTTCATCCATGCGGTCTCTAAAAGTCTGCCATTGCCCATCCACAGTCAACCCCTTAAGTATCATTTGCCAATCTATCCTAGCCAATTCACGCCTCATACCTTCAAAGTTAGCCTTCTTTAAGTTCTGGACCATGGTCTCTGAATTAACTGTTTCATTCTCCATCCTAATGCAGAATTCCACCATATTATGGTCACTCTTCCCCAAGGGGTCTTGCACAACGAGATTGCTAATTAATCCTCTCTCATTGCACAACACCCAGTCTAAGATGGCCTCCCCCCTAGTTGGTTCCTCGACATATTGGTCTAGAAAACCATCCCTTATGCACTCCAGGAAATCCTCCTCCATCGTATTGCTTCCAGTTTGGTTAGCCCAATCTATGTGCATATTAAAGTCACCCATTATAACTGCTGCACCTTTATTGCATGCACCCCTAATTTCCTGTTTGATGCCCTCCCCAACATCACTACTACTGTTTGGAGGTCTGTACACAACTCCCACTAACGTTTTTTGCCCTTTGGTGTTCTGCAGCTCTACCCATATAGATTCCACATCATCCAAGCTAATGTCCTTCCTAACTATTGCATTAATCTCCTCCTTAACCAGCAATGATACCCCACCTCCTTTTCCTTTTATTCTATCCTTCCTGAATGTTGAATACCCCTGGATGTTGAGTTCCCAGCCCTGATCATCCTGGAGCCACGTCTCTGTAATCCCAATCACATCATATTTGTTAACATCTATTTGCACAGTTAATTCATCCATCTTATTACGGATACTCCTTGCATTAAGACACAAAGCCTTCAGGCTTGTTTTTTTAACACCCTTTGTCCTTTTAGAATTTTGCTGTACAGTGGCCCTTTTTATTCTTTGCCTTAGGTTTCTCTGCCCTCCATTTTCCTCATCTCCTTTCTGTCTTTTGCTTTTGTCTCCTTTTTGTTTCCCTCTGTCTCCCTGCATTGGTTCCCATCCCCCTGCCATATTAGTTTAACTCCTCCCCAACAGCACTAGCAAACACTCCCCCTAGGACATTGGTTCCTGTCCTGCCCAGGTGCAGACCGTCCGGTTTGTACTGGTCCCACCTCCCCCAGAACCGGTTCCAATGCCCCGGGAATTTGAATCCCTCCCTGCTGCTGGTTCAAACGGCTCACAAAGTCTGCCCAATCTTCTCCCTCCACGCATCACTCTAAAAATCCAATCATGCTCATTTTGCAAACAAAGGCTCTTTTATTCTCATCGCCAAATGTTATGTATGTAATAAAGGTATAAACTGAGTACTGTTTAACTGAACAAGATACAACCTTGTTTCTGCTTTATTACAGCCCAAAGTGCCTGACTCTCAAAATGGCTGGCCTTTTATACCAGAGCAGCACCATGTGTGTGCTGCTCAGTGGCCTCCAACAATGACACCATCTGGTGGCTACAAACAGCATGTACATACATGACAATTTATTTTATAGTTTAGTTCATAGTCAGTTAATTAGAGGCATGGCAGGGCAGCTCAGTAGCATGGAGTGCACATTCTGTGCCATGTGGGATGTCCTGGATGCTTCGCTTAGTCTGGACTACCACGTGTGCAGGAAATGTCACCAGTCGCAGCAACTTGAGATCCGGGTTTCGGAGTCACTGTGGTGAATCCGCGAGGCTGAGAACTACATGGATAGCATGTTTCTAGAGGTGTTTATCCCGCAGCTAAAGAGTGTGCAGGCAGAGAGGGTGTGGGTGACTGTCAGACAGAAGAGGTGAGCTAGGCAGGAATTGCAGGAGTCCCCTGGGCCCATCTCGCTCTTCAACCAGTATTCTGTTCTGAGTATTGGTGAGGGCAATGGTGCCTCTGAGGAGTGCAGCCTGAGCCAAATCAATGGCACTACGGGTGGCTCAGCTGCATGGGGTGGCGGGGGGCGGAGTGGGGGAGGGGAGGAAGTAGAATGGAAGAGCAATAGTGGAAAGGAATTTGATAGCCAGGGAGCAGACATGCGTTTCTACGGACACAGATGTGACTCCAGGATGGTATGTTGCCTCCCTGCTGCCAGAGTCAAGGATGTCACCGAGCGGTTGCAGAGCATTCTGGGGGGAGAGGATGAACAGCTAGAGGTCGTGATCCATATCGGTACCAATGACATAGGTAGAAAGAGGGATGAGATCCTGCAGGCAGAGTTTAGGGAGCTAGGAGAGAGATTAAAAAGCAGGACTTCAAAGGTCGTAATCTCCAGGTTACTGCCGGTGCCACGTGCCAGTGAATACAGAAATAGGAGGATACAGAAGATGAATGCATGGCCGGAGAAATGGAGGGCTTTAGATTCCTGACGCATTGGTACCATTTCTGGTGGAGGTGGGATCTGTACAAGCCAGATGGGTTGCACCTCAACAGAGCCGGGATCAGTATCCTCGCGGGAGGGTTTACTCGTGCTGTTAGGGAGGGTTTAAACTAGCTTGGCAGGGGGATGGGAACTGGAGAATAGATTCAGTGGGGAGAGAAGTAAAGCTGGAATTGGGCAGCAGAGAAGTAGAAAATGAATTTGGAAGACAGAGGAAACAAGGGCTGGAAATAGACAACAAGGGAGTTTGGCACCACTAAATGGTATATATTTCAATGCAAGGAGTATAGGGAATAAGGCAGAGGAGCTAAGAGCACAGAGAGACACTTGGGAGTACGATATTATAGCTATTACCGAGACATGGCTGAAAGAAGGGCAGGTATGGCAGCTCAACATTCCTGGTTACAGGGTTTTCAGACGGGATAGAGAGGGGGGGGAAAAAGGAGGGGGAGTGGCAGTATTAATTAAAGAAACAATTACAGCTATGAGAAGGGATGATATGTTATAGAGGGATCATCAAACGAGACCATATGAGTTGAATTGAAGAACAAATAAGGGGTGATCACACTACTGGGAGTGTACTAAAAAGCCGCAGATAATCAGAGAGAGATAGAAGAACAAATATGTGGGCAAATTGCCGCGAAGTGCAAAAACTATAGCCCTGTAACAGTGGGGGATTTCAACTACCCTAATATTAACAGGGAAAAAAGCAGTGTGAATGGTACAGAGGGCGCGGAATTCCTAAAGTGCATTTAGGAGAACTTCTTTAGCCAGTATGTAACAAGCCCAACAAGGGAGGGGGCGGTTCTGGACTTGGTTTTGGGGAATGAAGTGGGGCAGGTGGAAGGGTTATCAGTGGGAGAGCATTTTGGTGCTAGTGATCATGATTCAGTAAGATTTAGTGTAGTTATGGAAATGGACAAAGGTGGACCAGGAATAAAAGTTCTCAATTGGAGTAAAGCCAACGTTGCTGAGCTGAGATGGGATTTGGCCAAAGTGGACTGGAAACAATTCCTTGATGGTAAATCAGTGTCAGAGCAGTGGGAGGCTTTCAAGGAGGAGATCCTGAGGGTACAAAGCAAGTATGTTCCCTTAAAAAAAGGGTGGGGCTAACAAATCTAGAGCCCCCAGGATGTCAAGGGACATATAGGTTAAGATAAAGAAAAAAAGGGAAGCTTATGACAGATACTGAGAACTCAGTACTGCAGAAACTCTAGAGGAGTATAAGAAGTGCAGGTGAGCAATTAAAAAATATATCTGGAAAGCAAAAAGAGAGCATGAAACAATGTTGGCAAGTAAAATCAGGGAAAACGTAAAGATGTTTTATAAATACATTAAGAGCAAGAGGATAACTAGAGAAAGAGAGGGGTCCTATTAGAGACCATAAGGGAAATCTGTGTGTGGATTCATAAGACATGGGTATGATTCTTAATGAATACTTTGCATCTGTTTTCACAAAAGAGAGGGGCGGTGCAGACTTTGCAATGAGGGAGGAGGAGTGTGAAATATTAGACGAGATAAACATAATGAATAGGAAGTATTAAGGGGCTTAGCAGCTTTGAAAATGGATAAATCCCCAGGCCCGAATGAAATGTATCCCAAGCTGTTAAGAGAAACAAAAGAGGAAATATCAGATGCTTTGACCATCATTTTCCAATCCTCTCTGGCTACAGATGTGGTGCCGGAAGACTGGAGGACAGCTAATTTTGTACCTTTGTTTAAAAAGGGAGAAAGGGATAGACTGAGAAATTACGGCCAGTCAGCCTAACCTCAGTGGTGGGAAAAATATTGGAAAAAATCCTGAGGGACAGGATAAATCTTCATTTGGAAAGACATGGATTAATCAAGGACAGCCAGCATGGATTTGTTACGGGAAGGTCGAGTCTGACTAACTTGATTGAATTTTTTGAGGAGGTAACCAGAAGGGTTGTTGAGGGCAGTGAATATGATGTAGTGTGTATGGATTTTAGCAAGGCTTTTGATAAGGTCCCACATTGGTCACAAAAGTAAAAGCCCATGGGATCCAGGGCAAAGTGGTAAGTTGGATCCAAAATTGGTTCAGAGGCAGGAAGCTGTTGCATGTGGGAGCTGGTTGACCCCAGTGAGGTCCACCACGACCACATCTGCAGCAAGTGTCTACAGCTCGAGGAACTTCGGCTCCGCGGTGATGAGCTGGAGTCCGAGCTGCAGACACTGCGACACATCAGGGAGGGGGAGAGTTACCTGGACGCTGCGTTCCAGGAGGCAGTCACACCCCTTAGATTAATTAGTTCAAATTTGGTCTGTGGTCAGGGACAGGAGGGTGTGACTATGAGTGAGGCAGGTATGGGGACTCAGGAGGTAGTGATGGAGCAGCCTCAGCCCTTGCTCTTGTCCAACAGGTTCAAGGCTCTTACTCCCTGTGTGGACGAGAGCAGGGACTGCAGGGAGGATGAGCAAACTGACCCCAGCACCGTGGTACAGGGAGACATTAAAGTGGGGGAAATAAAAAGAAACGTTGTAATGAAAGGAGACAGTATAATAAGGGGGATAGATACTTTTCTCTGCAGTCGAGAGCGTGAGTCCTGAAGGCTGTGTTGCATAGGGTTAAGGACATCTCCTCAGGGCTGGAGAGGAACTTGGAGTGGGAAGGGAAAGATCCAGTTGTCGTGGTCCACGTAGGTACCAACGACATAGGTAGGACTATTGTGTATGGAGAAAGAGTCAGACTGAACACTGTGAGCTCAAAGTAAAGTGTGACGTTAGTCTTTTATTGCAGGTCTCCAGAGTGCCTCTCCAGCCTGTGAAGCCTCCTTAAATACCTGTGCTCCCAAGGGATTATGGGATCCCTTGGGATTCCAGGGGATGAGCCTTCTGGTGACTGTACGGAGTAAATATAAATCCACATATATAACAACACTTCCCCCTACCCAAAATCAATGGTGTAACTATTTACAATGTGAGTCGATCTGGGGCTCTTCTTGCCCTGGTTGATTGTCTCGGTGTGAAAGTTGGTGTTGTTGAATCATTTGTTGGGCCCTCGCTGGGCTGCTGTGCAGCTGTGCAGCTGGCCTTGCTGGGCTGCCTGGTATGTTGGGCCCTGCAGGGCTGCTGTGGATGATGGGTTCTGCTTCGTGGTCAACCGTGGTGCCGGTTGCCACTGGTGTGTATGTTGGGGAATCAAAAAAGATAGGGTTCAAGGTAGGTTGCTCAGGATAGTCCGTGAATCTGTGTTTGATTTGGTCCAAGTGTTTCCGGTGAATGAGTCCATTTGAAAGTTTGACCTGAAACACCCTGCTTCCCTCTTTGGTCATGACAGTGCCGGGAAGCGACTTGGGACCTTGTCCATAATTTAACACAAATACAGGATCATTGATTTCAATCTGGCGTGACACATTTGCGCTGTCATGGTATGCACTTTGTTGAAGCCGCCTGCTCTCTACCTGTTCATGTAGATCAGGGTGAACTAACGAGAGCCTTGTCTTAAGTGCTCTTTTCATAAGCAGTTCAGCAGGTGGGATCCCAGTGAATGAGTGGGGTCTCGTGCGGTAGTTAAGCAGGACTCAGGATAGGCGAGTCTGCAGTGAGCCTTCAGTTACCCTCTTCAAGCCTTGCTTGATGATTTGCACTGCTCTCTCTGCCTGACCATTAGACACTGGTTTAAACGGGGCAGGTGTGACATGTTTGATCCCGTTACGGGTCATAAATTTTTTGAACTCAGCACTGGTAAAACATGGCCTGTTGTCGCTCACCAGGACATCGGGTAAGCCGTGAGTGGCAAACATGGCCCGCAGGCTTTCAGTCGTGGCAGCGGACATGCTAGCCAACATTATCTCACATTCAATCCAGTTGGAGTGCACGTCTACAACCACAAGGTACATTTCACCCAAGAACGGGCCTGCATAGTCGACGTGTATCCTATGCGATGTTTACCCTATACGGGCAACGTGAGCGCACATCTCTGGATGCGGGCCGATGCATTGGTATTTATCCCTTTACTCTCGGAAAACAGGGATATAAGTGGCTTATGGTCAATTTCCAATTCGAATTTTAGCCCAAACAGGAATTGATGCATTTTCTTTACCCCATAGACACACGCTAACGCTTCTTTTTCAATCATGCTGTAGGCTCTCTTGGCCTTAAACAGACTCCTGGATGCATAAGCAACCAGTTGCAGTTTCCCAAAATCATTAGCTTGTTGCAATACACACCTGACGCCATATGACGACGCATCACATGCTAGTACCAAACGCTTACATGGATCATACAACACAAGCAATTTGTTTGAGCATAACAATTTTCTCGCTTTTACAAAGGCATTTTCTTGGTTTTTGCCCCAAATCCATTCGCCCCCTTTTCGTAGTAAGACATGTAGTGGTTCTAGCAGTGTGCTGAGACCCGGTAAGAAGTCACCAAAGTAGTTCAAGAGTCCCAGAAACGACCGTCACATTCTGTAGCCTCGGTGCGTTCTCGATTGCCTCCGTCTTCACGTTAGCGGACCTGATGCTGTTCACCGCAATCTTCCTTCCTAAGAACTCCACTTCAGGCATTAGGAAAACGCACTTCGAGCGCTTTAACCTGAGCCCCACGCAGTTGAGTCGACTAAAAACCTCCTCCAGGTTCTGCAGGTGTTCGACTGTGTTCCGAACTGTGACCAAGGTGTCGTCCTGGAAGACTACTGTGTGCAGGACCGACTTCAGCAAACTTTCCATGTGTCTCTGAAATATTGCTGCCACTGATCAGATTCCAAACGGGCATCTGTTTTAAACAAAAAGACCTTTGTGCGTGTTGATGCAAATGAGGGCCTTCGATGATTCCTCCAGTTCCTGCATCATGTAGGCTGAAGTCAGATCCAGCTTCGTGAATGTCTTTCCTCCTGCCAGCGTTGCAAAGAGGTCATCAGTCTTTGGTAGTGGGTATTGGTCCTGCAGGCAGCAACGATTGATAGTTACTTTGTAATTGCCACAAATTCTGATGGTGCCGTCTCCCTTGAGGACTGGGACAATAGGACTGGCCCACTCTTTGAACTCGATCAGTGAAATGATGCCCACTCTTTGCAGCCAGTCTAGCTTGATCTCTACCCTTTCTCTCATCATATACGGTACTGCTTTCGCCTTGTGATGGATGGATCGCGCCTCCAGAATTAGGTGGATCTGCACTTTTTCTCCTTGGAATTTCCCGATGCCTAGTTCGAACAGCAAAGGAAATTTGTTTAAGACCTGGGCACACGAAGTGTCATCAGCGGGCAATAATGCTCGGACATCGTCCCAGTTCCAGCGTATCTTTCCCAGCCAGCTCCTGCCGAGCAGCGTGTGACTATCGCCCGGTAGCACCCAGAGTGGCACCTTGTTCACCGCTCCATCGTAGGAGACCTTTATGGTAGCACTGCCGATTACAGGAATCAGTTCTTTAGTGTAAGTTCTTAGTTTCGTGCAAACTGGAGTTAAGACTGGCCTTGAGGCCTTGTTGCACCACAACCTTTCGAAAGTCTTTTTGCCCATGATGGACTGGCTCGCGCCTTTGTCCAGCTCCATTGACACCGGGAGTACATCTAGTTCAACATTCAGCATTATCGGGGGACAATTTGTGGTGAATGTGTGCACCCCATGTACCTCTGCCTCCTCTGTCTGACGCTCTGGTTCGTCGTGATCCTCCATGGGTTTGTCCTCCTCTGCAACATGGTGATTTGCAGGTTTAACAGGCTTTGCAGCTCGCCTGCACATTCGTTCGTTGGAGGTGTCCCATTGTTCCACAGCCCTTGCAAACGTACTATTTGAATCGGCATGAATGGAAACGATGATCAAGTCCGCAGCACAAACAAGGTGTTAACGGTCTTGCATTCACCACCCTTGATGGTGGACTCTGAGACATCTGCGGACGTGCAGCTGCAGGTATGTGTGACCAGCCCTGTACGTTACGATTTGAAAACAACATCACTTTGTTCTCAGTACTTGTAGCAGCACTTGTGTGCTGAGAGATTTGATCTGTATTGTCACTGGTGGCAATGAATGCCTGGGCTATCGGCATTACCTTACTCAAGGTTGGGGTCTCTACAGACAAAAGTCTGCGAAGCATGGTTTCGTGGCCAATGCCAAGCACGAAAATGTCTCTGAACATGTGCTCCAAATGTCCTTCAAATTTGCAATGTCCTGCAAGGCATCTTAGCTCGGCGACATAACTCGCCACTTCCTGGCCTTCAGACCTTTTGTAGGTGTAAAACCAGTACCTTGCCATCAGAACGTTTTCCTTCGGGTTCAAATGCTCTCGGACCAGTGTGCACAAATTGTCATATGATTTCTCCGTGGGTTTCGCTGGAGTGAGCAGATTCTTCATGAGGCCATACGTTGGTGCCCCACAGACGGTGAGGAGGATCGCCCTTCATTTGGCAACGCTCTCTTCCCCATCTAGTTCATTGGCCACAAAGTATTGGTCGAGTGGCTCCACAAAAGTTTCCCAATCATCTCCCTCTGAGAATTTCTCCAGGATGCCACCGTTTTCTGCATCTTTGGGTTCGCTATCTGTATCTCGTCGCCAGTTATTGTGTATGGAGAAAGAGTCAGACTGAACACTGTGAGCTCAAAGTAAAGTGTGACCTGAGTCTTTTATTGCAGGTCTCCAGAGTACCTCTCCAACCTGTGAAGCCTCCTTAAACACCTGCGCTCCCAAGGGATTATGGGATCCCTTGGGACTCCAAGGGGTGAGCCCTCTGGTGGCTGTACAGAGTAAATACAAGTCCACATGTATAACAACGACAAAAAAAGAGGTTCTGCTGAGGGAGTATGAGCAGCTAGGGGCCAAATTAAAAAGCAGAACCTCAAAGGTAATAATCTCTTCATTACTACCTGAGCCACGAGCAAATTTGCATAGGGTAACCATGATCAGAGAGTTAAACACGTGGCTCAAAGACTGGTGTGGGAGAAATGGGTTTTGGTTCGTGGGACACTGGCACCAGTACTGGGGTAAGAGTACTGTTCCATTAGGACAGGCTCCACTTAGACCATGCTGGGACTAGGGTCCTGGCGAATCAAATAACTAGGGCTATAGAGAGGGCTTTAAATGGTGGAGGGTAGGGTTCAGCTGAATGGAAATTTAAGAAGTCAAAGAGCAAGGAGAAGGCAATAGAGCTGGGTAGCAGTGGGGGAAATGAAAACCAGAGCGTGACAGGAAGAGAAAGAATATATAAACATAAAAATGAATCAGAAAGTGGGGTCAAAGCAGGAAAAAAGGGTAAAAAAACAAAATTAAAAGCTCTTTATCTGAATGCACGCAGCATTCATAACAAAATAGATGAGCTGGCGGCACAAATAGATACAAATGGGTATGATCTGATGGCCATTACCGAAACCAAGGCTGGGTACTAAATATTCAGGGGTATTTGACAAATCGGAAGGATAGGCAGAAAGGAAAAGGAGATGGGGTAGCTCTGTTAATAAAGGATGAGATCAGTGCATTAGTGAGAAACCATATTGGCTAAGATCAACATGTTGAACCAGTTTGGGTGGAAATAAGGAAAGATAAGGGGGGAAAGTTGCTAGTGGGCATAGTCTGTAGGCCCCCGAACTGTAGCTACACGGCTGGACAGAGAGTAAATCAAGAAATAATGGAGGCTTGTAAAAAAGTAACGGCAGTAATTATGGGAGATTTTAACCTTCACATTGATTGGAAGAAGCAAATTGGCCAGGGTAGCCTTGAGGAAGAGTTCACAGAGTGTATCCGGGATAGTTTCCTTGAACAGTACGTTGCATAACCTACCAGGAAGCAGGCTATCTTAGATCTGGTACTGTGTAATGGGACAGGATTAATAAACGATCTCCTAGTAAAGGATCCTCTAGGAATGAGTGACCATAACATGGTTGAATTTCAAATTCAGTTGGAGGGTGAGAAAGTTGGATCTCTAACTAGTGTCCTAAGCTTAAATAAAGAATACTACAAAGTTATGAAGTCAGAGTTGGCTAAAGTGGACTGGGAAAATAGATGACAAAGTGGGACAGTTGTTGAACAGTGGCAGACATTTATTCCGATATTTCACAACAAAAATATATCCCAGGGAGAAGGAAAGGCTGTAACAGAAGGGATTACTATCCGTGGCTAACAAAGGAAATAAGGGATGGTATCAAATTGAAAACAAGGGCATACAATGTGGCCAAGACTAGTGGGAGGCCAGAGTATTGGAAAACTTTTAAAAGCCAGCGATGAACAACTAAAAAAATAATAGAGAGGGAAGATAGATTATGAGAGTAAATTAACATGAAATATAAAAACAGATAGTAAGAGTTTCTACAGGTACGTAAAAAGGAAAAAAGTGGCTAAAGTAAATGTTGGTCCCCTAGAGAATGAGACTGGGGAATTAATAATGGGGAACAGGGAAATGGCTGAGACTTTGAACAAATATTTTGCATCGGTCTTCACAAGTAGAAGACACTAAAAACATCTAAATAGGGGATAATCAAGGGGCTATAGGTAGGGAGGAACTTAATATAGTTACTATTACTAAAAAAGTAGAACTCGGTAAAATAATAGGATTAAAAGCAGACCAGTCCCCTGGACCTGATGGCTTGCATCCTAGGGTCCTTAAAGAAGTGGCTGCAGAGATAGTGGATGCATTGGTTGTAATCTACAAAAATTCCCTGGATTCTGGGGAAGTCCCAGCAGATTGAAAAACCGCAAATGTAATGACCCTGTTTAAAAAAGGAGGCAGACTGAAAACAGGAAACTATAGACCGGTTAGCCAAACAGCTGTCGTCGGGGAAAATGCTGGAGACCATTCTTAAGGAAGCAGTAGCAGCAGGACATTTGGAAAAGTATAAATCAATCAAGCAGAGTCAGCATGGTTTTATGAAAGGGAAATCATGTTTGACAAATTTGCTGGAGTTGTTCGAGGATGTAACGAGCAGGGTGGATAAGGGGGAACCAGTGGATGCGGTGTATTTGGATTTCCAGAAGGCATTCGATAAGGTGCCTCATAAAAGGTTACTGCACAAGATAAAAGTTCACGGGGTTGGGGGTAATATATTAGCATGGATTGAGATTGGCTAACTAACAGAAAACAGATAGTTGGGGTAAACGGGTCATTTTCCTGTTGGCAAACAGTAACAGATAGAGTGGGGTGCTGCAGGGATCGGTTATACATGTGGACTTGTATTTACTCTGTACAGCCACCAGAGGGCTCACCCCCTGGAGTCCCAAGAGATCCCATAATCCCTTGTGAGCACAGGTATTTAAGGAGGCTTCACAGGTTGGAGAGGCACTCTGGAGACCTGCAATAAAAGACTAAGGTCACACTCTACTTTGAGCTCACATGTTCAGTCTGACTCTTTCTCTATACACTACAACTGGCGACGAAATACAGATAGCGAACCCAAAAATGCAGAGAACAGTGGGCATCCTGGAGAAATTCTCGGAGGGAGATGATTGGGAAAACTTTGTGGAGCGATTCGACCAATACTTCGTGGCCAACGAGCTAGATGGGGAAGTGAGTGCTGCCAAACGAAGGGTGATCCTCCTCACCGTCTGTGGGGCACCAACGTATGGGCTCATGAAGAATCTGCTCACTCCAGCGAAACCCACGGGGAAATCATACGACGATTTGTGCACACTGGTCCGAGAGCATTTGAACCCGAAGGAAAGCGTTCTGATGGCAAGGTACCGGTTTTACACCTATAAGAGGTCTGAAGGCCAGGAAGTGGCGAGTTATGTTGCCGAGCTAAGATGCCTTGCAGGACATTGCAAATTTGAAGGACATTTGGAGGATATGCTCAGAGACTTTTTCGTACTTGGCATGGGACACGAAACCATACTTCGCAATCTTTTGACTGTAGAGACCCCAACCTTGAATAAGGCCATAGCAATAGCCCAGGCGTTTATTGCCACCAGTGACAATACTAAGCAAATCTCTCAGCACACAAGTGCTGCTACAAGTACTGAGAACAAAGTGATATTGTTTTCAAATCGTAACGTACAGGGCAGGTCACACATACCTGCAGCTACACATCCGCAGATGTCTCAGAGTCCACCATCAAGGGTGATGAATGCAAGGCCATTAACACCTTGTTGGCGCTGCGGGGGTGATCATTGTTTCCATTCATGCTGATTCAAAGAGTACGTTTGCAAGGGCTGTGGAACAATGGGACACCTCCAACGAACAAGTGTACAGGCGAGCTGCAAAGCCTGTTAAACTTGAAAACCACCATGTTGCAGAGGAGGACAGATCCATGGAGGATCACGACGAACCAGAGCCGCAGATCAAGGAGGCAGAGGTACATGGGGGTGCACACATTCACCACGAACTGTCCCCCGATAATGCTGAATGTTAAACTAAATGGACTTCCGGTGTCAATGGAGCTGGACACGGGAGTGAGCCAGTCCAACATGGGCAAAATGACTTTTGAAAGATTGTGGTGCAACAAGGCCTCAAGGCCAGTCTTAACTCCAGTTTGCACGAGACTAAGAACTTACACTAAAGAACTGATTCCTGTAATCGGCAGTGCTACCGTAAAGGTCTCCTACGATGGAGTTGTGCGCAAGCTACCACTCTGGGTGTTACCGGGTGATAGTCCCACGCTGTTCGGCAGGAGCTGGCTGGGAAAGATACGCTGGAACTGGGACGCCGCCCGAGCGCTATCGCCCGGTGACGACACTTCGTGTGTCCTGGTCTTAAATAAATTTCCTTTGCTGTTCGAACCAGGCATCGGGAAATTCCAAGGAGCAAAAGTGCAGATCCACCTAATTCTGGGGGCGCGACCCATCCATCACAAGGCGAAAGCAGTACCGTACATGATGAGAGAAAGGGTAGAGATCGCGCTAGACCGGCTGCAAAGAGAGGGCATCATTTCACCGATCGAGTTCAGCGAGTGGGCCAGTCCTATTGTCTCAGTCCTCAAGGGAGACGGCACCATCAGAATCTGTGGCGATTACAAAGTAACTATCAATCGTTGCTCCCTGCAGGACCAATACCCACTACCAAAGGCCGACGACTTCTTTGCGACGCTGGCAGGGGGAAAGATGTTCACGAAGCTGGATCTAACTTCAGCCAAAATGACGCAGGAACTGGAGGATTGATCGAAGGCCCTCACCTGCATCAACACGCACAAAGGTCTTTTTGTTTATAACAGATGCCGGTTTGGAATCCGATCAGCGGTGGCGATATTCCAGAGAAACATGGAAAACTTACTGAAGTCGGTCCTGCACACCGTGGTCTTCCAGCATGACATCTTGGTCACAGGTCGGAACACAGTCGAGCATCTGCAGAACCTGGAGGAGGTTCCTAGTCGACTCAACCGCGTGGGGCTCAGGTTAAAACGCTCGAAGTGCGTTTTCCTGTCGCCTGAAGTGGAATTCTCTGGAAAGAGGATTGCGGCGGACGGCATCAGGCCCACCAATGCGAAGACGTAGGCAATCGAGAACGCACCGAGGCCACAGAACGTGACGGAGCTGCGATCGTTTCTGGTACTCTTGAACTACTTTGGTAACTTCTTACCGGGTCTCAGTACACTGCTAGAATCACTACATGTCTTCCCACGAAAAGGGGGTGAATGGGTTTGGGGCAAAAGCCAAGAAATTGCTTTTGTAAAAGCGAGAAAATTGTTTTGCTCAAACAAATTGCTTGTGTTGTATGATCCATGTAAGCGTTTGGTACTAGCATGTGATGTGTCGTCATATGGCGTTGGGTGTGTTTGCAACAAGTTAATGATTTTGGGAAACTGCAACCGGTTGCTTATGCATCCAGGAGTCTGTCTAAGGCTGAGGGAGCCGACTGCATGATTGAAAAAGAAGCGTTAGCGTGTGTCTATGGGGTAACGAAAATGCATCAATACCTGTTTGGGCTAAAATTTGAATCGGAAACTGACCATAAGCCACTTATATCCCTGTTTTCCGAGAGTAAAGGGATAAATACCAATGCATCGGCCCGCATCCAGAGATGGGCACTCACGCTGTCTGCATACAACTACGCTATCCGCCACAGGCCAGGCACAGAAAACTGCGCCGATGCTCTCAGTAGGTTGCCGTTGCCCACCATGGGGATGGAAATGGCGCAGCCTGCCGATCTAGCCATGGTTATGGAAGCATTTGAGAGTGAGCAATCACCCGTCACTGCCCGGCAGATCAAAACCTGGACAAGTCAGGACCCCTTATTATCTCTAGTCAAAAGTTGTGTGCTTCACGGGAGCTGGCCCAGTGTCCCAGTGGAAATGCAGGAAGAGATAAAGCCATTCCAGCGGTGCAAAGATGAAATGTCTATACAGGCAGACTGCCTTCTCTGGGGCAATCGGGTAGTGGTCCCCAAGAAGGGCAGAGACACCTTCATCAATGACCTCCACAGTACCTACCCAGGCATCGTAAAGATGAAAGCGATAGCCAGATCCCACGTGTGGTGGCCCAGTATTGATGCGGACTTAGAGTCCTACGTTCTCAGATGTAATACATGCTCGCAGTTAAGCAATGTACCCAGGGAGGTGCCGCTAAGTTTATGGTCTTGGCCCTCCAAACCATGGTCTAGGGTACATGTCGACTATGCAGGCCCGTTCTTGGGTAAAATGTTCCTTGTGGTTGTAGATGCGTACTCCAAGTGGATTGAATGTGAGATAATGTTGGCTAGCATGTCCGCTGCCACTACTGAAAGCCTGTGGGCCATGTTTGCCACTCACGGCTTACCCGATGTCCTGGTGAGCGACAACGGGACATGTTTTACCAGTGCTGAGTTGAAAGAATTCATGACCCGTAATGGGATCAAACATGTCACATCTGCCCTAATTAAACCAGCGTCCAATGGTCAGGCAGAGAGAGCAGTGCAAACCATCATGCAAGGCTTGAAGAGGGTAACTGAAGGCTCACTGCAGACTCGCCTATCCAGAGTCCTGCTAAGCTACCGCACGAGACCCCACTCACTCACTGGGATCCCCCCTGCTGAACTGCTCATGAAAAGAGCACTTCAGACAAGGCTCTCGTTAGTTCACCCTGATTTACATGAACAGGTAGAGAGCAGGCGACTTCAACAAAGTGCATACCATGATAGCGCAAACGTGTCACGCCAGATTGAAATCAATGACCCTGTATTTGTATCAAATTATGGACAAGGTCCCAATTCGCTTCCCGGCACTGTCGTGGCCAAAGAGGGGAGCAGGGTGTTTCGGGTCAAACTTTCAAATGGGCTCATTCACCGGAAACATTTGGACCAAATCAAACTCAGATTCACGGACTATCCTGAGCAATCCATCTTGTACCCTACCTTTTTTGATCCCCCAACATACACACCAGTGGCAACCGGCACCACGGTTGACCACGAAGCAGAACCCATCATCCACAGCAGCCCTGCAGGGCCCAACACACCAGGTAGCCCAGCAAGTCCAGCTGCACAGCAGCCCAGCGAGGGCCCAACAAATGATTCAACAACACCAGCTTTCACACCGAGACGATCAACCAGGGCAAGAAGGGGCCCAGATAGACTCACATTGTAAATAGTTACACCATTGACTTTGGGGGGAGTGATGTTATATATGTGGACTTGTACTTACTCTGTACAGCCACCAGAGGGCTCACCCCCTGGAGTCCCAAGGGATCCCATAATCCCTTGGGAGCACAGGTATTTAAGGAGGCTTCACAGGCTGGAGAGGCACTCTGGAGACCTGCAATAAAAGACTAACGTCACACTTTACTTTGAGCTCACAGTGTTCAGTCTGACTCTTTCTCCATACACTACACAATCTATATTAATGACTTGGATGAAGGGACCGAATGTAATGTAGCCAAGTTTGCTGATGACACAAAGATGGGTGGGAAAGCAAATTGTGAGGAAGACACAAAAAATCTGCAAAGGGATTATAGACAGGCTAAGTGAGTGGACAAAAATTTGGCAGATGGAGTATAATATAAGAAAATGTGAGGTTATCCACTTTGGCAGAAAAAATAGAAAATCAGATTATAATTTAAATGGAGAAAAATTGCAAAGTGCTTCAGTACAGAGGAACCTGGGCGTCCTTGTGCAAGAAACACAAAAAGTTAGTATACAGGTACAGCAGGTAATCAGGAAGACAAATGGAATGTTGGCCTTTATTGCAAGGGGGATAGAGTATAAAAGCAGGGAAGTCCTGCTACAACTGTACAGGGTATTGGTGAGGTCATACATGGAGAACTGCGTGCAGTGTTGGTCTCTGTATTTAAGGAAGGAAATACTTGCATTGGAGGCTTGCATTGGAGAAGGTTCACTAAGTTGATTCCGGAGATGAGGGGATTGACTTGTGCCTTATTGACTTAAAGGTTGAGTAGCTTGGGTCTATACTCATTGGAGTTCAGAAGAATGACAGGTGATCTTATCGAAACATGTAAGATAATGAGGGGACTCGACAAGGTGGATGCAGAGAGGATATTTCCACTCATAGGGGAAACTAAAACTAGGGGACATAGTCTCAGAATAAGGGGCCGCCCATTTAAAACTGAGATGAGGAGGAATTTCTTCTCTCAGAGGGTTATAAAGCTATAGAATTCTCTGCCCCAGAGAGCTGTGGAGGCTGGGTCTTTGAATATATTTAAGGCGGAGATAGACAAATCTTTGAGCGATAAGGGAATAAAGGGTTATGGGGAGCGGGCAGGGAAGTGGAGCTGAGTCCATGATCAGATCAGCCATGACCTTATTAAATGGTGGAGCAGGTTCCAGGGGTCAAATGGCATACTCTTGCTCCTATTTCTTATGTTCTTATGATAATCAGATTCCCTCGCTGAAATTTTTGTTGGTGGATCATTCAACCAACCAACAGAGACTTTTCGAGGTTCTTTGTTTAGCAACACAGCAAAAATCCAAGGTAAATTGTAAACACACTTGGCTAAACTGTCAGAGTCCAGATGGCTGCGTCTATGAGAATCATAGGGTGCTTGGGTGAGTTCCATCATGACTGAGAGACTTTTGTAGCTTATGTGGTGTGGCTAGAAATGTTTTACACCGCGAATAGTATCGTTGAAGTCCCCGATGATGAAATCCGTAACCGGGTGGTTTTAGAAAGAACATGGGCTATTTTCTTAACTGAAGCAGGTCCCGAGGAAACCCTGAAAAATGTGTTTGTTCCCATCAAGCCGAAGAATACTCCACTGATGGAGTTACTAACCAAGTTAGAACAGCACTATAAAATCCTCAGCTCCAGGAAATTGCTGAAAGTTATTGTTTAGGAATATGAGATCAATTACTTGATGAGGATATCAGTCTGTACATTGTAGCTTTAAAAAAGCTATCCATTCACTGTCATTTTGGAAACTTTCAGGACCGAGCATTGCGTGAACACTTTGTTTGTTGGATGAAAAATGAAGCAATAAGAAGAAAGCTGTTGACAACCCCTAACTTGACTCTTGATTTAGCTTGTCAGACAGCTATGTCAATGGATATGGCCAATCAATACTCCCGAGAATTTCGTGCCATTTCCAGTCATCAGACAACCAAGGTGAATCACCTGCAGGTTAAAAGTAAAAGGCAGTTGGGCCCCAAGCCCTCGGAAACTGGTAAAAGTAAATTGAAGTCGTGCTATCAGTGCCTGGGACAACACATTGTTCAAAACTGTCCATATGTGAAGGCAGAGTGTTTCTTCTGCAAGAAAGCTGGGCATCTTGCAAAGGCATGCCAAATGAATAATAAACTGTTGTTCAGTGCTAGACGTAGCAATCACCAGAAACTACATAGCATTGAAGAGAAGCAAGGGGATGAGGAGGTTCTGGAGATACACGTCATCAGGAGCACAAAGATACCTAACAATGATTTGCGATGTATCGTCATTCAAGTAGATGTTGCAGGAACCAGGATACCCATGGCAATCGACACTGGTGCATCCATGAGTGTAGTTCCAGAATCGCTATATCTCGACAAGTTGAGTGATTTTCCACTGGAAAAGTCGAAGATAGAGCTGCGAGGATACTGAGGAGAGCAAGTCCATGTGGCAGGATGCATCACCGTACCGGTGAAATACAAGGATCAGTTTCAGAGCTTGCTTCTCTTAGTAGTGACAGAAGACAAGGCGGCCTTAATAGGTAGAAATTGGTTGAGATCACTGAAGCTGGATTGGAATGAGATTTTTCATGTGGAAATGAAATTTGCATCAAAAGATGACGTCATCAAGCAATATCCAAAGGCCGTGAAATAGGCAGTCCAATCCAAGACTTCAAGACGAATGTCAAAGTGAAAAAGGATGCTAGACCAGTTTACTGCAAGCCACGTCCCGTACCATACACACTCAAGGAGAAAGTTGAACAAGAACTCAAAAGACTAGAAACTGAGGACATTATTTCTAAGGTAGATCTAAGTAATTGGGATACACCCATTGTTGTTGTACCTAAGTCAGATGGTAATGATGATGCTATGTTGAGGTTGCCATCTGCATCACAAGTTATACTCAATAGGGAAGAAGTTCTATTTTTATACATTGATGAACTGCCAGTCACAGCCGAAGAGATTGGTAGAGCAACCAAACATGACCCAGTTATGTCAAAGGTGTATGATTACATAGCAAATGGTTGACCAAACCAGGTATCAGAGAAAGATATTCATCCACACTTCGTTCGTAGGAATGAATAAAGATTGTTTCATGTGGGGTGCAAGAGTAGTTATTCCAAATAAGTTCAGGTCCAAATTGTTAGGAGATGTTCATGACTAGCACCTGGGAATGTGCTTGACCAAGAGTTTTGTACGCAGTTACTTATGGTGGCCAGGTCTAGATATAGAGTACATCGTTAGTCATGTACAACATGTCAATCGGTAAGCAAGAAACCACCATCAGTACCATTACAGCCATGGAAATGGCCTCCCAGGGTGTGGCAAAGGTTACATACAGATTTTGCTGAGCTAGAAGGACAATAATTGTTCATTGTGATTGATAGCCATTGGAAGTGGGTAGAGGTCTTTCCGATGTGGAAAATAACAAGTAAAACACTAGACAATTTGTGAAGATTGTTTTCTTCATATGGCCTCCCAGAAGAAATTGTGTTGGATAATGGGCCGCAATTTTGTTCAGAAGAATTTGCACAGTTCATGAGCAGAAATAGTGTGAAACATATCAAGGTTCCACCGTACCACCCTGCTTCAAATGGTGCAGCAGAGCACACAGTACAAATTGTAAAACGTGCCCTCATCAAGCAAATGTTGGATCCAAATTCAAATAAATGGCTGTTGTTGTTAGACCACAAATGGGCATATTTTCTAATTACATATCATTATACCTCTCATACAACTACTGGTAGAACACTAGCAGAGTTGTTCCTCAAACGGCAGCCACGAACCAGGTTCTCATTGTTCAAGCCAAACATGGCACAGTCAATAGAAGAGAAACAATTAAGACAGAAAGAGAATCATGATAGAGGTAGAGGAAGGGAGAGAAGTGTGAAATTGAATCAGAAGGTGAGAGTGAAGAGCCATCACCATAAATAGTTAAAGTGGTTACCAGGAAGTGTAGTGAAGATATAAGAACATAAGAACATAAGAAATAGGAACAGGAGTAGGCCATTTGGCCCCTCAAGCCTGCTCCGCCATTTAATAAGATCATGGTTGATCTGAGTGCTAATATGTGGCTCACACATATTTGGTCAAGATGTTTGATCATGGACAGGTTAAGTTTGTTCACATTGATCATATTTTACCTACAGACTTGGAATGAGTTGAAAGTTGGAATGATTCGATTATTTCTGATGAGTCAGATAGTCTTGTTACAAGTAGAGTACCAGTAGCAAATCCTACATCAGATGTACTGGAAACAAGTCCAAGAGGAAGTCGGAATTTAAGTCTGAGTCCGAGTCAGGCAGACAAACAGTCTGAAGTTCTAGAAAGTGTCAAATGTAGATCAAGGGTTACCCTTGGAAAAAACTTTCCTCGGGCTCAGTCTAGAATGAGTCTAAGTTCGACAATAAGTTTGGAAAGTTCTGTTTGAGAGCGAAGGTATCCTCCTCAAAACAGAAAACCAGTAATTAAGTTTGATTTGTAAATATGGCAAAATAAGTCGATATATTTTGTTGTGTATAACCATACAAGTTATGTATATGATTATTTTGTTATGATTACTTCTTCATTAAGGAGGGAGAAGTGTAAAATAGAGCTCTCCTAGTGGACTACTGCTCCACCTCGTGGACTACTGTGGTAATACAACTGCTGCTGTAAATAGAATAAGAGGATCGTGTGACAAGATCACCTGACAAGTTCCTGTAGACCATCTTGTGTGTGTGTGTGTGTGTGTGTGTGTGTGTGTTTGTGATGTGTGTCAAGAATGTATAACAGTGTTTATTTATATAGCACCTTTAACATAATAAAATGTTCCAAGGCACTTCACAGCAGTGTTACAAGACAAAACAGAGACATTTGACACCGAGCCACAATGGGGAACAATGGGGAATTCATAATGGGGAACAAGGAAATGGCAGACCAATTGAACAAATACTTTGGTTCTGTCTTCACTAAGGAAGACACGAATAACCTCCCAAAAATTCTAGGGGACCAAGGGTATAGCGAGAAGGATGAACTGAGGGAAATCTTTATTGGTCAGGAAATGGTGTTAGGGAAACTGATGGGACTGAAGGCTGATAAATCCCCAGGGCCTGATAGTCTGCATCCCAGAGTACTTAAGGAAGTGACCCTAGAAATAGTAGATGCATTGGTGGTCATTTTCGAAAATTCCATGGACTCTGGATCAGTACCTATGGATTGGAGGGTAGCTAATGTAACCCCATTTTTAAAAAAAGGAGGGAGAGAGAAAACAGGGAATTATAGACCAGTTAGCCTAACATCGGTGGTGGGGAAAATGCTGGAATCAATTATTAAAGATGTAATAGCAGCGCATTTGGAAAGCAGTGACAGGATCGGTCCAAGTCAGCATGGATTTATGAAAGGGAAATCATGCTTGACAAATCTTCTAGAGTTTTTTGAGGATGTAACTAGTAGAGTGGATAAGGGAGATCCAGTGGATGTGGTGTATTTGGACTTTCAAAAGGCTGTTGACAAGGTTCCACACAAGAGATTAGTATGCAAAATTTAGGCACATGGTATTGGGGGTAATGTATTGACGTGGATAGAGAACTGGTTGGCAGACAGGAAACAAAGAGTGGGAATAAACGGGTCATTTTCAGAATGGCAGGCAGTGACTAGTGGGGTGCCGCAAGGTTCGGTGCTGGGACCCCAGCTATTTACAATATACATTAATGATTTAGATGAAGGAATTGAATGTAATATCTCCAAGTTTGCAGATGATACTAAGCTGGGTGGCAGTGTGAGCTGTGAGGAGGATGCCAAGAGGCTGCAGGATGACTTGGACAGGTTAGGTGAATGGGCAAATGCATGGCAGATGCAGTATAATGTGGATAAATGTGAGGTTATCCACTTTGGTGGCAAAAACAAGAAGGCAGATTATTATCTGAATGGTGACAGATTAGTAAAAGGGGAGCTGCAACGAGACCTGGATGTCATGGTACATCAGTCACTGAAGGTAGGCATGCAGGTTCAGCAGGCAATAATGAAAGCAAATGGCATACTGGCCTTCATAGCGAGAGGATTTGAGTATCGGAGCAGGGAGGTCTTACTGCAGTTGTACAGGGTCTTGGTGAGACCACACCTTGAGTATTGTGTGCAGTTTTGGTCTCCTAATCTGAGGAAGGACGTGCTTGCTATTGAGGGAGTGCAGCGATGGTTCACCAGACTAATTTCCGGGATAGCAGAACTGACATATGAAGAAAGACTGGATCGGCTAGGCTTGTACTCACTGGAATTTAGAAGAATGAGAGGGGATCTCATAGAAACATATAAAATTATGACGGGACTGGACAGGTTAGATGCAGGAAGAATGTTCCCGATGTGGGGGAAGTCCAGAACCAGGGTCACAGTCTAAGGATAAGGGGTAAGCCATATAGAACTGAGATGAGGAGAAACTTTTTCACCCAGAGAATGGTGAACCTGTGGAATTCTCTACCACAGAAAGTTGTGGAGTCCAGTTCTTTGGATATATTCAGGAGGGAGTTAGATGTGGCCCTTACGGCTAAGGGGATCAGGGGGTATGGAGAGAAGGCGGGAGTGGGGTACTGAAGTTGCATGTTCAACCATGATCATATTGAATGGCGGTGCAGGCTCGAAGGGCCGAATGGCCTGCTCCTGCACCTATTTTCTATGTTTCTATGTTTCTAAAAGAAGAAATTAAGACAGGTGACCAAAAGCTTGGTTAATGAGTTAGGTTTTAAGGAGCATCTTAAAGGAGGAAAGAGAGGTAGAGAGGCGGAGAGGTTTAGGGAGGGGGTTCCAGAGGTTAGGGCCCAAACAGCTGAAGGCACAACCATCGATGGTTGAGCAGTTATAATGAGGGATGTTCAACAGGCAAGAATTTGAGGAGCACAGACACCTTGTGGGCTTGTGAGGCTGAAAAAGATTACTTAGATAGGAAGGGGCAAGGCCATGGAGTGATTTGTAAACAAGGATGAGAATTTTGAAATCGAGGCGTTGTTTAACTGGGAACCAATGTAGGTCAGAAAGTACAGGAGTGATGGGTGATCGTGACTTGATGCGAGTTAGGGCACGGGCTGCTGAGTTTTGGATGACCTCAGGTTTACGTAGTGTAGAATATGGGAGGCCAGCCAGGATTGCGTTGGAGTAGTCAAGTCTAGAAGTAACAAAGGCTTGAATGAGGGTTTCAGCAGCAGAAGAGCTGAGGCAGGGGCGGAGGCGGGCAATGTTATGGAAA
The DNA here is from genome assembly GCF_044704955.1 of Pristiophorus japonicus. Lineage (NCBI taxonomy): Eukaryota > Metazoa > Chordata > Chondrichthyes > Pristiophoridae > Pristiophorus > Pristiophorus japonicus. The sequence goes on from NC_091985.1 coordinate 160,663,001, forward strand.
AACACGATGTTAGTTATGCCGCGGGATATGTGGCTGGAAGCTCAGTTCAGGGTCAAATATGACACCTAGGTTGCGAACAGTCTTGTTTATTCTCAGATTGATGCTAGGGTGAGGGATGGAGTCAGTGATTAGGGAACGCAGTTTGTGGCGGGGACCAAAAATAATGACTTCAATCTTCCCAATATTTAATTGGAGAAAATTTCTGCTCATCCAGTACTGGATGTCGGACAAACAATCTGACAATTTAGATACCAAGCAGGAGTCGAGAGAAGTGGTGGAGAGATAGAACTGGATATCGTCAGGAAACTGACTCCGTATTTTCAGAAGATATCACCAAGGGGAAGCATATAGATGAGAAATAGGAGGGGTCCAAGGACAGATCCTTGGGAGACATCAGAGGTAACAATGCCGGAGTGGGAAGAGAAGCCATTGCAGGAGATTTTCTGGCTACGATTAGATAGATAAGAATGGAACCAGGCAAGTGCAGTCCCACCCAGCTGGACATTGATGGAGAGGTGTTGGAGGAGGATGGAGTGGTCAACCATGTCAAAGGCTGCAGACAAGTCCAGAAGGATGAGGAGGGATAGTTTACCTTTGTCACACTCACAAAGGATTTCATTTGTGACTTTGATGAGAGCCGTTTCAGTACCGTGGCAGGGGCGAAAATCAGATTGAAGGGATTCAAACATTGAATTCATGGAAAGATGATCACGGATTTGGGAGGCGACAACACGTTCAAGTACTTTGGACAGGAAAGGGAGATTGGAGATGGGGTGATAGCTAGCAGCAAAGTGGGGTCCAGGGTTGTTTTTTTGAGGAGAGGGGTGATGACGGCAGAGTTGAAGGAGAGAGGAACAGTACCCGATGAGAGAGAACCGTTAACAATGTCGGCTAACATGGGAGCCAAAAAAGGAAGTTGGGTGGTTAGCAGTGTAGTGGGAATAGGGTCAAGGGAGCAGGATGTGGAACTCATGGACAAGATGAGCTTGGACACATCAAGAGCAGAGATCAAAGAGAAACTAGAGAAAGATATGAGTTTAGAGCTAGGGCAGGTGGGGGCCTCAGATGAAGTTTGGACCTGTGGGCTAGGTGAAGGAAGGTAACTCACAGAGGTAGCTGATCGGATGGTCTCAATCTTTGATACAAAGAAGTCCATGAGCTCCTCACATTTGTTGTTGGAGGTGAGTGTGGAGGAGACAGGGGAGAGGGGTTTACAGAGAAGGTTAGCAGTAGAGAATAGGGGTTATTTTTGCAATCCATAATGATCTGGAATAGTGAGCAGTTTTTGTAGACAAGCGTAGGAAACAATGTGGCGGTGAATGGCTAAACCAGTTGTCCGCCACATCTGTTCAAGTCTGCGCCCTTTTGACTTGAGGGAGCGAAGATGAGGGCTGTACCAGGGGAAATGGCCAGCATGGGAGAGAGTAATCTTTTTAATAGGGACTAGGGCATCAAAGGTGGTGGTGAGGGTGTGGTTGAGCAGATCGGTGGCTGCAGAAATGTCATTGTTAAAAGAAGGCCAAAGGTTGGACCATTTTGAGTTGATAAGTGCAGTTTTAAGAGAGTTTGGAGAGAGTTTTTTCCAGCGGCGGATGCAGAAAGAAGTAGGTTTGGATTGGGGAAGGGGGATGTGAGTCGAGACCGATACAAGGAAATGGTCAGAGATAGCTTTATCTTTAATTGACATGGTTGTATCACAGGCATAACTATGGCAGATGGAGTTCAACGTGAGGAATTGTGATGTCATCTATTTTGGATCCAAGGCAAATTGGAATTATTTCTTAATGATGAGACTTGGACCTGTGGAGGAGCAAAGAGATTTAGGTGCCCAAATACACAAATCATTAAAATCTAGTATGCATGTACAAAAAGTAATCAAGAAGGCTAATGGGAGTTGAAATATAAAAGTGAGGAAGTGATGCTTCCATTGTACAGAGTCACTGTCAAATCCCAAAGGAGTACTGTGTATAATATTGGGCTGTGAACCTCAGAAATATGTGTTTGCTTTGGAGGTGATCAACCTGGCCAAGTACTAAAGGCCATAGCTACCAGACTGGGCTTTCAGAAGAAGGTGAGAGAACTAACATGAGGGAATAAACAACTTGATCTCATCCTTACGAATCCACCTGTTGCAGATGCATAAGAACATAAGAAATAGGAGCAGGTGTAGGCCATACGGCCCCTCAAGCCTGCTCCGCCATTTAATATGATCATGGCTGACCTGATCATGGACTCAGGTCCACTTCCCTGCCCGCTCTCCATAACCTTATCGGTTAAGAAACTGTCTGTCATGTATTTACATGCTGTTTGTAGCCACCAGATGGTGTCATTTTTGGAGGCCACTGAGCAACACCGTGTGCTGGTATAAAAGGCCAGCAATTTTGTGAGTCAGGCACTTTGGGCCTTAATAAAGCAGAGCCAAGGTTGTAGCTTATTCAGTTAAACAGTACTCAGTTTGTACCTTTATTGCATACCTAACATTTGGCGATGAGAATACAAGAACCTTTGTTTGCAATATGAGCACGATTGGATTTTTAGAGCGATTCGTGGAGGGAGAAGATTGGGCAGACTTTGTGAGCCATTTGAACCAGTACTTCGTAGCCAACAAAATGAAGGGGGTCGACGATGCAGATCGACGCCGGGCCGTGTTCCTCACTATGTGCGGTTCAAGGATCTACGGTTTGATAAAGAATCTACTCATGCCTAGTGATCCAACAGAGAAAATGTATGAGGAGTTGTGTACATTGTTACGGGAGCACCTCAAGCCAGACGACTGCATCATCATCTTGAGATACAGGTTTTATACACACGTTCGATCAGAAGGCCAGAGCGCGGCGGAGTTCGTTGCCGACCTGAGACGTCTAGCAAGACCGTGCAAGTTCGGGACGGTGTTGGCAGACATGCTGCGGGACTTCTTTGTTATCAATATCAATCACGAGGTGATCCTGCGCAAACTTCTGGCAGTGGAGGAGTTGGATTTAAAAAGGGCCATCCAGATCACTCAATCATGTAAGGCGACGGACAGGCGATATCAGTGAAGAACCGAACCTCAGTAAGTACTGTAAATATGATTGATTCGGCGTTCAGCAGAGCGGCACATGGCAGGGCCTATCCGGCTGCGTTCGCAAATGCTTCAGCATTCGGCAAAGCGACACATGGCAGGGCCTATCCAGCTGCATTCGCGAAACTGTGGCTGCCCAAAGTCTGCCAGCGGGAATGTATCCGACTTCTCCGTGTTGGCGTTGTGGGGGAAATCATTGGCACCAGCAGTGCCGATTTAAGCAATATAGTTGCAAAGGCTGTCTGAGAGTGGGGCACCTCCAGCGCAAGTGTCCGTAGATGAGCAAGCGAGCTGCGACACACCGCGTGGAGGATGAGAGTCAGACTAGCGCGGATCCGGATACGCAATCCGAGATGCCAGAGGAGGAAGTGTACTCTTTCATAACCAAGAGTAAACCAATTTTGATTAATGTGAACTATAAAGGGATACCAGTATCGATGGAACTGGACACAGGGACAAGTCAATTGATCATGAACAAGAGGGCATTTAATAAGCTGTGGGATACTAAGACTGTGAGGCTCAGGCTGAGCCCTGTTAACGACAAGCTGCACACTTATACCAAAGAACTGATAAAGATGATTGACAGTGCACAAATTAATTTGTCATATAACGGTGCGGTTCACGAGTCACCACTGTGGATTGTTCCAGGCAATGGCCCAATGCTGCTCGGCAGGAGCTGGTTGGAGAAAATCAGATACGACTGGAATGACATAAAGGTATTGTCATCGGAGGAAGATACATGTGCCCAAGTATTGAGCAAGTTTCCCTCGCTGTTCGAACCTGGTATCGGCAACTTCACGAGAGCCAAGGTGCAGATCCGCGTGGACTCAAATGCAAGACCCATCCATCATAAAGCTCGTGCAGCGCCTTATATGATCAGGGAGAAGGTCGAAATTGAACTGGACAGGCTCCAGCGTGAAGGGATCATATCACCGGTCGAATTTAATGAATGGGCCAGCCCCATTGTTCCTGTGCTGAAACGAGATGGCACAGTCAGAATCTGTGGAGACTACAAGGCTATGATCAACAGGGTTTCGAAACAAGATCAGTACCCATTACCGAAGGCTGATGACTTGTTTGCGACGCTAGCCAGAGGGAAGTCGTTCACAAAACTGGATTTGACGTCGGCCTATATGACGCAGGAGTTGGTCGATACGTCAGAGACTTACGTGCATTAACACGCACAAAGGACTGTTTATTTACCACAGGTGCCCATTTGGAATTCGCTCGGCTGCAGCAATATTCCAGAGGAATATGGAAAGTCTACTGAAGTCCGTTCCCAGAACCGTCATGTTCCAAGATGACATCCTGATCCAAGGAACATATGAACAACCTGAAAGAGGTTCTACTGCATTTGGACAGAATGGGACTCAGACATAAATGCTCGACGTGCGTCTTCGTGGCACCAGAGGTCGAATTCCTCGGGAGGAAAATCGACGCTGATAGCATCAGACCTACTGACGTGAAAACCAAAGCCATCAAGAATGCACTCAAGCCGCAGAACGTGACAGAGCTGCGTTCGTTCCTGGGTCTACTCAACTACTTTAGTAAGTTCCTACCTAAATTGGGTAACTTACTTAAACCACTGCACATGTTATTGAGAAAAGAAAACCTCAGGTGTGGGGCGCATTGCAAGACAGAGCTTTCGCGAAAGCCACCAATCTGCTTTGCTTGAAGAAGGTGTTGGTACTGTTGTATATGGAGAAAGAGTCAGATTGTGAGCTCAAAGTTAAGTGTGACCTTAGTCTTTTATTGCAGTTCTCCAGAGTGCCTCTCCAACCTGTGAAGCCTTCTTAAATACCTGTGCTCCAAGGGATTATAGGATCCCTTGAGACTCCGGGGAATGAGCCTCTGGTGGCTGTACAGAGTAAATACAAGTCCACATATATAACAACATTCCCCCCCCAAAGTCAATAGTGAAACTATTTACAATGTGAGTCGATCTGGAGCCCTTCTTGCCCTGGTTGATCGTCTCGGTGTGAAAGCTGGTGTTGTTGAATTATTTGTTGGGCCCTGCTGGGCTGCTGTGCAGCTGGCCTTGCTGGGCTGCCTGGTGTGTTGGGCCCTGCAGGGCTGCTGTGGATGATGGGTTCTGCTTCGTGGTCAACCGTGGTGTTGGTTGTCACTGGTGTGTGTGTTGGGGGATCAAAAAAGGTAGGGTCCAAGGTAGGTTGTTCAGGGTAGTCCATGAATCTGAGTTTGATTTGGTCCAAGTGTTTCCGGTGAATGAGTCCATTTGAAAGTTTGACCCGAAACACCCTGCTCCCCTTTTTGGCCACGACAGTGCTGGGAAGCGACTTGGGACCTTGTGCATAATTTAATACAAATACAGGATCATTGACTTCAATCTCGTCTGACACATTTGAGCTATCATGATATGCACTTTGTTGAAGCCGTCTGTTCTCTACCTGTTCATGTAGATCAGGGTGATCTAACGAGAGCCTTGTCTTAAGTGCTTTTTTCATGAGCAGTTCAGCAGGTGGTATCCCAGTGAGTGAATGTGGTCACGTGCGGTAGCTAAGCAGGACTCGGGATAGGCGAGTCTGCAGTGAGCCTTCAGTTACCCTCTTCAAGCCTTGCTTGATGGTTTGCACTGCTCTCTCTGTCTGACCATTGGACACTGGTTTAAACGGGGCAAATGTGACATGTTTAATCCCGTTACGGTCCATGAATTCTTTGAACTCAGCACTGGTAAAACATGGTCCGTTGTCGCTCACCAGGACAGCGGGTAAGCCGTGTGTGGCAAACATGGCCCGCAGGCGTTCAGTGGTGGCAGTGGATGTGCTAGCTGACATTATCTCACATTCAATCCACTTGGAGTACGCGTCTACAACCACATTTTTTGCGGCGCTGGAACAGCTTTATCTCTTCCTGCATTTCCACTGGGACACTGGGCCAGCTCCCGTGAAGCACACAGCTTTTGACTAGAGATAATGGGCCCAAGTTTCCACAGGATAAAAAGCAGGCGCCCCTCCGAGCTGGGCGCCCGTTTTTCGCGCCTAAAACAGCGCCAGAAAAAAAACGTGTTATTCTCGAGCGCTTTGCAGCTCCTTGTCTGTTTGGCGCGGCGCCCAGGGTGGCGGAGCCTACACTCGCACCGATTTTGTAAGTGGGAGGGGGCGAGTATTATTTAAATTAGTTTTTTTCCTGCCGGCAACGCTGCACGTGCGCGTTGGAGCGTTCGCGCATGCTCAGTGTGAAAAAAAACATTGGCACTTGGCCATTTTTGTAGTTCTTTGTAACTGTTTAATTTTTGAACATTTTTTAATAAAATCACATTGCCATCAGCACATCAGCACTGAGGCTTCCCTTCTCACTGTCTCCTTCCCCTCCCCACCCTCCGCGGCAACAAACGGCTGTCTCCTTCCCCTCCCTCCCCTCCGCGGCAACAAACGGCTGTCTCCTTCCCCTCCCTCCCCTGCGCGGCAACAAGCCGCTGTCTCCTTCCCCTCCCTCCCCTCCCTCCACGGCAACAAGCCGCTGTCTCCTTCCCCTCCCTCCCCTGCGCGGCAACAAGCCGCTGTCTCCTTTCCCTCCCTCCCCTGCGCGGCAACAAACGGCGGTTTCCTTCGAACGATGGCTGAAGCACTTTCACACAGGTAGGAAGATGGTTTATTTAATCTTTTCTTTGCTTATAAATGTTTATTCAGGTTGGATTTATTTGTATAATATTTGTAGAAGTATAAATAAGGATTGATTGTAGAATTTAATGACTTCCCTTCCCCCCCCCCCCCCCCCCCACCTCGTTCTGGACGCCTAATTTGTAACCTGCGCCTGATTTTTTAATGTGTAGAACAGGTTTTTTCAGTTCTACAAAAATCTTCACTTGCTCCATTCTACTTTAGTTTGGAGTACGTTTTCACTGTGGAAACTTTGAAATCAGGCGTCAGTGGCCGGACACGCCCCCTTTTTAAGAAAAAATTCTGTTCTAAAGTAGAACTGTTCTACCTCACTAGAACTGCAGAAAAAAAAATGTGGAGAATTGCGATTTCTAAGATAGTCCGTTCTCCACCAGTTGCTCCTAAAAATCAGGCGCAAATCATGTGGAAACTTGGGCCCAATAAGGGGCCCTGGCTTGTCCAGGTTTTGATCTGCCGGGCAGTGACGGGTGATTGCTCACTCTCGAATGCTTCCATAACCATGGCTAGATCTGTGGGCTGCGCCATTTCTACTCCTGTGGTGGGCAATGACAGCCTACTGAGAGCATCGGCGCAGTTTTCAGTGCCTGGCCCGTGGCGGATGGCGTAGTTGTATGCGGACAATGTGAGCGCCAATCTCTGGATGCGGGCCGATGCGTTGGTATTTATCCCTTTACTCTCGGAAAACAGGGATATAAATGGCTTATGGTCAGTTTCTAATTCGAATTTTAGCCCAAACAGGTATTGATGCATTTTCTTTACCCCATAGACACACGCTAATGCTTCTTTTTCAATCATGCTACAGGTTCTCTCGGCCTTAGACAGACTCCTGGATGCACAAACAACCAGTTGCAGTTTCCTGAAATCATTAGCTTGTTGCAATACACACCCGACACCATATGATGAAGCATCACATGCTAGTACCAAACGCTTACATGGATCATAAATTGGGCATAACAATTTTCTTGGCTTTTGCCCCAAACCCATTCGGCCCCTTTTCGTAGTAAGACATGTAGTGGTTCTAGCAGGGTGCTGAGACCCGGTAAGAAGTTACCAAAGTAGCTCAAGAGCCCCAGAAATGTCCGCAGCTCCGTCACGTTCTGTGGCATCGGTGCGTTCTCGATTGCCTCCGTCTTCGCATTGGTGGGCAATGACTATTTCCAACAAGCGAGAGTCTAACTACCGCCCCTTGACATTCAATGGCATTGCCATTGCTGAAACCCCCGTCATCAACATCCTGGGGGTCACCATTATCATGTATCTTACATGGTCACGGTTGGTACCATATCAAGGTGTGCCACTAGAGGGCTCAGCAGTGGGAGACTCGTAGGTTACCTGTACAGGTGTGCCTGGCCTAGTATAAAAGGCAGGCCACCAGGTGCGATCTTCACTCTGGAGTTAACTAATAAAGGACTAAGGTCACTACAGTTCAAGTACAACAAACTGCCTCGTGGAGTCATTGATAGAGCATCTAAGGACACAACAACTGGCGACGAGAGTACGAACATTTACGCGGAAATGGCTACCCTTGGTATGTTGCAGCGGTTCGCCGGTGGTGATGATTGGGACACCTTTGTGGAGAGGCTAGAACATTTTTTCACAGCAAACGACCTGGCAGGAGACGACCCGGCCGCACTGGCTGATAAGCGCCATGCTATCCTGTTAACCAGTTGTGGGCCCAACATCTTTGGCCTCGTCAGGGACTTGCTGACACCAGCGAAGACAACGACCAAGTTGTACAAGGAGCTCGTAACCCTGATCCAGGAGTAGCTCAAGCCCAAGGAGAGTATCCTCACAGCTAGGCACCAGTTCAATACCCACTGACGGCCCGAAGGCCAGGAAGTCGCGAAGTACGCTGCACACTCAGGAGGCTGGCGACACTGTGCGAGTTCAGCACCCACCTCAACGAAGTGCTGCGGGACATTTTTGTCATTGGAATTGGCCATGAGGGCCTTTTTCACAAGCTACCATTGGCGGATACCACAGTCACACTGCAGAAGGCCATCTCTGTGAGTCAGTCATTCATGACCTCGACCTGCGGCTCCAGGCAGATGTCTCACCCTCAGGACTCAAACCCGGCAGGTACTGTGCACAGAGTGGCACCGTTCAAGAACTGGACTGAGGAGCGCGAATCCTCTCAGGGAAGAGAGAACAGGCCCCAAGTCCCTTAACTCAGAGTCCGCCGAGGGGGGTGCTAATCGAGTAGCGCCATGCTGGTGTTGACGAGGGAATCACAATGCTCATCAGTGCCGTTTTAAAGATTATGTTTGCAAAGGGCCATCTCCAGCAAATGTGTAAGAGAAATAGGACTCACTGTGTCGATGAGGAATCCGCAGATGGCCATGCGTCCAGCGTGGATTATGAATTGTTAGCCAGAGAGACAGCCCAGTCCCACGGGGAGGTACATAGCATGTTTACCTGTACCATCGAGTGCTCCCCACTGAAGAAGGAAGTCGAGATAGAGGGAAGTCCAGTCTTCATGGAAGTGGACACGGGAGCGAGCCAGTCAGTGATGAATCAAGGAGCCTTTGAAAGGTTAGGACAATCTGGCTGAACGACCCAAGTTGGCCCTGGTTCAGGCAAAGCTACGCACCTAGACCAATGAAATCATCCCAATCGTTGGTATTGTGAATGTAAAGGTACTCCATGATGGTGCGGTGCACAAGTTACCTCTGTGGATTGTTGCAAATGATGGACCAACGCTGCTCGGCAGAAGGTGGATGGAGAAGATCCATTGGAAGTGCAAAGATTTCACCCTCCAGCAATCGAAGCCCTCTGCGCTCAGAGGCAAAGCAAGCCCTCACCTGAGGGTGGACCCGGCACCGATGAGCTGACCAGCATGGCACCCGAGACACAGACCGCTCAGCATGACTGCGTGGAGATGATCCTGCTGAGACGACACGAACGCACCTTCAGGCTCCAGTGGCAGGACTCAGGAGGGAGAAAATCGGATCCAGCAGCGACTTCCCAACTGCGGAGGCAGAACCCGGGGAGAAGAGGATCAACGCAGTTGACATCGTGGACGAAGAAAAGATGGCGCCTGAACCACGAGGAGATGCGCTGAAGACAAAGATGGCTGGGCCATCAGACCACGAGATGCAGCGCTGATGGAGCAACATGTGGCACCAAATGGAGAAGCGGATTGGGGTAAAGCAAGCAAGGCTCTCTTAAAGGAGGCCTGCAACCCACTACAATTAAAGGGACAGTTCCACACATTTAAGCAATATAACAAGAATTGTAAGTTAGAGGCTAAAGGTGTAACGGATTGTGTAAAGTGCATAACTGACCATGTAAAATGTGCAACTGATAATCGGAATTGTATACATGCAACCAGCGAGGAAAAGTCGCGCGAATATGTACAATGTGTAATTAATTATTTGAACTGTGCCTATGCAACCAGCGAGGAAAAGTTGCGCTATCGTAATCAGACCTCCAGAGTGTCCATCATAATTGAGGAAAAACTGTGCGATGCAGGATCCACACTGCACGCAGCCAATGCAGCGGGCAGACACCCATCAGGTGCACACAGGTCCAGCGAGCTACCCAATACTGTAGCCTGCGTCCCGGGGACCAGAGTCATGCAGCACGAAGTGTGACCACAAGCAGCCAACACACACAAGCTGCTAAGCAAGCGACCTCAGCAGGGCAACGGCAACAGTAGTGATACCATGCCCTGGGTCGGCTCCATCTCTCAGGCAACTGATGGCACCAACTGCCACGAACCTGAAGGAGCAGACTGCGCCAAACATACACCTAGATGTAGGGTCATCCACCACTGTTTCCCCAGAGGAAACAAGTACTAGCCAGGATCTCAAACCAAGCGACGCTCAGGCCAGCGAGTCAGCGGTTCCCTGTGCACTGCGAGATGACAGCTCCTCAGGGAGCAGCTGGGATCCAGGGTGTAACGAAAGGACGGAAGGGGTGGGTGCCACAGACATCTGTGAACCTGCCTGACGCTAGGGACCACAGCAACAGCTCCGAGAGCAGGCTACGTGAGCCAACCGGCTTCCCACTGCCAGCACTGGGCACTGAGCCGCCACCAGACTGCAGGGACACCACCCAGAATCTCCGGAACTAGCTTGTCCTTACGCACCGGTCACCGCATCGACAAGGCATCTAACGTTCTTGTTGCACCGCAAAACCACAAAAAAAAATGTAAAACCCACTTACCTGAACTCGAATGTATATGAATGTCAGGAGCCCCCGCGACACCAACGTGGGGGGGGAAGAGAATGGAATGGTCAGGAACACACAAACACACAAACAGCAACCACCTGCACGCTACTGCACCAAATACCCACCAAGGGTTGAGCCGGCCCGCCAGAGGTCTACCAGACAGAACCCATATAGAGCTAAACCCAGAGCATAGTTAATGCTGAGGTGATTTGCACTGAGGGTTCAGGGGGAGTGATGTCATGTATCTTACATGGCCACTGTTGGTATCATATCAAGGTGTGTCACCAGAGGGCACAGCAGTGGGAGACTCGTAGGTTACCTGTACAGGTATGCCTGGCCTAGTATAAAAGGCAGGCCAACAGGTGTGATCCTCACTCTGAAGTTAACTAATAAAGGACTAAGGTTACTACAGTTCAAGTACAACACACTGCCTCGTGGAGTCATTGTTAGAGCGTCTAAGGACACAACAACCATTGACCAGAAACTTAACTGGACCAGCCACATAAATACTGTGGCTACAAGAGCAGGTCAGAGGCTGGGTATTCTGCGGCGAGAGTCTCATCTCCTGACTCCCCAAAGCCTTTCCACCATCTACAAGTCACAAGTCAGGAGTGTGATGGAATACTCTCCACCTGTCTGGATGAATACAGCTCCAACAACACTCATGAAGCTCAAAGCCATTCAGAACAAAGCAGGCCGCTTGATTGGCACCCCATCCACCACCTTAAACATTCACTTTCTCCACCACTGGCACACCATGGCTGCAGTGTGTACCATCTACAAGATGCACTGCAGCAACTCGCCAAGGCTTCTTTGGCAGTGCCTCCCAAACCCGGGCAGCAGGTGCATGACAACACCACCATCTCCACGTTGCCCTCCAAGTTACACATTATCCTGACTTGGAAATATATCACCGTTCCTTCATCGTCTGTGGGTCAAAATCCTGAAACTCCCTCCCTAATAACACTGTGGGAGTACGTTCATCACAAGGGGTTCAAGAAGGCAGCTCACCACCAACATCTCAATGGCAATTAGGGATGGGCAATAAATGCTGGCTTCGTCAGTGACACCCACATCCCAGGAACGAATTTTTTAAAAGCCGCAGGTAATAGTAGTTCCTCTGCTATGGTGTGAGGTTTTCCTGACTTTGCAACTCTATAACTCGCTAAGAATGATGCTTCAAGTGCCTTAATATTGTCATCAGCAGCAGCAGAGCGCAAAACTGTCTTGCTCGCCATTAACTATGCCCAGATCCTCTTGACAAATTTTGGTGGTTTGTTCTTGTGTTGTTCATGTTTTGTTTCAAAGTGTCTACGTAGAAGAGATAGTTTTAGTTTATTATTTGACAGGACTTCACCACAAAACACACACTGAGGCTGAGGGTATTCACTGGCTCCAGTCCAAGTAAATCCCATTTTGTTGTACTTTTTGTCATGTTTACTTCTTTTCGCTATCTATTTTGTGCCTGGTGTCAACGTTTTGCTTCACAGGCTGAGATTCTCATCTTGAGTCAGTCGCCGTTGTCTCACCAGCAATTTCAGCAAGTGCACTGGTACTGGCAAGATAAATTCCATTACTTTGCTTTTCATGACTGATACTTTGTGTGTCCTTAACACTACATGGCTAGAAAGGTGGTAATTTTTGAAACGTTGAAAAAGTAGCGCCAGGCGCGAATGATTGTGAGCTTCCAGAAATTTGCCTGTTAGCGCTCCAAGAAAGAACTGGAGCGCTAATTACATCAGCAGGGTGCTACAGGGGCTCTACCAGCAGAGCAATAATGAATTTCAGGTGCAATGCAATTGGGACTGATCATTCACACTGACTCCTTCCAGCTCTTCAAGGAGAGGTTCTACCATTGTGCAGATCCTCTTTATCAACATTGCTGGCTATGAAGGCAACCTGCAACCAACTGAATCCGGTAATTGTCATACAAAAGCAAAATACTGTGGATATTGGAAATCTGAAATAATAACAGAAAGTGCTGGAAATACTCAGCAGCTCAGGCAACATCTGTGGATAGAGAAACAGAGTTAACGTTTCAGGTTAACGACTCTTCGTCAGAACTGGAAAAAGTTAGAGAATGCTCCCAGTTTCTCCGTCTCCATCGCATCTGTTCTGACAATGCCACCTTCTATACTAGTGCTTCCGCGATGTCTTCCTTTTTCCTCAACCGACGATTCCCCTCTACCGTGGTTGACTGGGTCTTCGACTGCGTCCATTCTATTTCACGTACTTCAGCTCTCACCCCTTCTCCTCCCTTCCAGAACCACGAGAGGATTCCACTTGTCCTCACCTTTCACCCCACCAGCCTCCACGTTCAATGGATCATCCTCCGCTATTTCTGTCACCTCACCACCAAACACATCTTCCCCTCCCCTCCCATTTCAGCATTCCGAAGGGACAGCTCCCTCCGCGACACCCTGGTCCACTCCTCAATCACCCACAACACCCCCTCCCCTTCCCAACTTCCCGTGCAAGTGCAGGAGATGCAACACCTGCCATTTTACGTCCTCCCTTCCCATTGTTCAGGGCCCCAAACACTCCTTCCAGGTGAAACAGCGATTTACTTGTACTTCTTTCAATTTAGTATACTGTATTCGCTGCCCACGTTGTGGTCTCCCCGATGTGGTCTCCTGTACTTTGGGGAGACCATATGCAGATTGGGTGACCGCTTTCCAGAACACCTCCGTTAAGTCCGTAAGTGTGACCCTGAGCTTCTGGTCGCCTGTCACATTAATTCTCCGCTCCACTTCCACTCTGTCCTCGGCCTCTGACACTGTTCCAATGAAGCTCAACATAAGCTCGAGGAACAGCATCTCATTTTTTGTACAGGCACTTTACAGCCTTCTGGACTTAACATCGAGTTCAACAATTTCAGACCGTAACACTTGCCCAAATTTTTCTCTCTTTCCCATGGCAGCTGTTGATGATTCTGCCATCTCCATTTACATCCTATCTAGACTCATCTTTTGTTTCTTAACTCATCCTATTACCACCTCCTTTTGCCTTGCACCATCATCCCTTTTGTCTCATCGGCCCCGATATTGGTGGCCTTACCATCCACTGCTGCCTGCTGCCACCGACTCCCACCGAGGCTTGCTGCTGGTCTCCCCTCTTTGCCATTTTCCACTTAGGCTGGAGCGGGCGGGAGGGGAGTACCGCCGGGAACCGCCCGCTGACGTCCTCTGGTGGCCAAGTCGAGTAAGTGCCCTCCCGCCAACCAAGCTGCCAGATTGATGCGGGCGGGAGTTGGCAGGAGTCGGCGGCAGCAAGGAGAAGGACCACTGCGTGGAGGCAGGTCCAAACCCGACGGTAAATACAAAGAACGGAAAAAAAAGGTTAGTGACCATAGTTACATTTTTTTTTACAGCGACTTACCTGGATGGGGTCCTCTGAAGGTGTTGCGATGTTTTGGGGGTTTTTTTTGCTATGATTTTTATTTGCAGGTCTTCCACCCTCCCTGGGCCCAACTCCATCCACTTGGGCGGCAAGCTTATTTGCTGCCGCGATTGAGAGCTCCCGCCCGCTGCTGCCCAGATTAACGGCGTACACCGTTGTTTGGCCGTCGGGCGATACTGACACCTCTTTTAGAGGAATCTTCCAGGCAAAGTACCGCCGGTCTCTCGGCGGCCATCGGCGGTCCTTTGGACGGCACTTGGGCGGACCTTGGCTTCGACCGAGTTCGGGCCCTGGATCTCTTCTGCCTTCCATTCTATCAGACATTCCCTTTTGTTCTTTCTTCCCCTCACCCCTTTCCCTGCCGCTACACTTGCTTAAAAAACTGTAACATCTCTGGGGCCGAAATTGGTGAAGGGCAAGGGCCGCCTGTGCCTGACGATATTCTGGGCGGAGTTTTCAGCAAAAAGGTCCTTGAAAGGGCAGCTGGCGGCAAAGGAGGGACTTACGCTGTCAATCTGGGTGGCACTGGGCAGGATCTCTCATTCTCGACAGCAGAGGCGCTTGCCGCCCAAGTGCCGCTGAGGATGGAGTCAAACCCACAGAGGGTCGAAGAGCTGCAAATAAAAAATCATCAAAAAGAAAACATCAGAAGACCTTCAGGGGAACCCATTAAGAAAATAATTTTTAATTGTTTACTAACCTTTTTTTTCAGCTCTTCATACATACTGTCAGGGATAGACCACCCCAGTTCTGGCGCCGACTCCCGCCCGCACCAATCTGGCATCTCGGCGGGCGGGAATCCACTTACGCCACTCGGCCATCCGCTAATGTCAGCGGGCGGTTCCCGACGGTTCTCCCCTCCCACCCGCTCCAGACCAAATTGAAACTGGCACTGGCCGCAACTCGTGGAGAAATGTCGGCGGCAGTGAGCGGTATGGCCATCAATTTCGGTCCCTCTAACTTTTTCCAGTTCTGACAAAGGGTCATCGACCTGAAACGTTAACTCTGTTTCTCTATCCATAGATGCTGCCTAACCTGCTGAGTATGTCTAACATTTACGGTTATTGCCATGGCTGATCCCAGTGCCAGGGAGCGAGCTCGCGGTTTCAGCGACCAGGCATTGGTCATGGGAGTGGAAAGAAGGTGGGCATAGAAACATAGAAAATAGGTGCAGGAGTAGGCCATTTGGCCCTTCGAACCTGCACCATCATTTAATAAGATCATGGCTGATCATTCACCTCAGTACCCCTTTCCTGCTTTCTCTCCATACCCCTTGATCCCTTTAGCCGTAAAGGCCATATCTAACTCCCTCTTGAATATATCCAATGAACTGGCATCAACAACTCTCTGCGGTAGGGAATTCCACAGGTTAACAACTCTCTGAGTGAAGAAGTTTCTCCTTATCTCAGACCTAAATAGCTTACCCCTTATCCTTAGACTATGTCCCCTGGTTCTGGACTTCCCCAATATCGGGAACATTCTTCCTGCTTCTAACCTGTCCAGTCCCGTCAGAATTTTATATGTTTCTATGAGATCCCCTCTCATCCTTCTAAACTCCAGTGAATGCAGGCCCAATTGATCCAGTCTCTCCTCATATGTCAGTCCTGCCACCCCGGGAATCAGTCTGGTGAACCTTCGCTGCACTCTCTCAATAGCAAGAACGTCCTTCCTCAGATTAGGAGACCAAAACTGAACACAATATTCCAGGTGAGGCCTCACCAAGGCCCTGTACAACTGCAGTAAGACCTTCCTGCTCCTATACTCAAATCCCCTAGCTATGAAGGCCAACATACCAGTTGCCTTCTTCACCGCCTGCTGTACCTGCATGCCAACTTTCAATGACTGATGTACCATGACACCCAGGTCTCGTTGCACCTCCCCTTTTCCTAATCTGCCGCCATTCAGATAATATTCTGCCTTCGTGTTTTTGCCACCAAAGTGGATAATCTCACATTTATCCACATTATACTGCATCTGCCATGCATTTGCCCACTCACCTAACCTGTTCCTGGCCACTGGAAGGAGGTCATTGCCCTCGGTCTTCAAGGTAATGTGGAGGGAAGTGGCCCAGGAGATCTCGGCCAGCAGTGTGATCATGAGGAGACTGACACAGTGTCACAAGAAATTCAGAGACCTCACTTGGGTGATCAGGGTGAGTAGATGCTTCAACAGGTCCTACATAACAGCACCTGAACCAGTCTGTATATACTGCCCAAACCACCATACCCCCACCACTCACCACTCACCCACCCAGCATCTGCACTTACTAAAACTCACATCCACATCTCACGCCTTGCCTACAATTACAGCTATTCAACTACGGCATGCACATCTCCCAAACACATAACTGCACTCTCACACACATTTATTTCTCTTACAGACCAATATGGCCTGCAATAGGAAGGAGCAACAGAGGACAGGCGGGGGTGGTGCACAGCTCCACCAGTTTACAGACTTGTAGGAGCGAGTGCTGCAACTCATTTGATCATCGGCGACGTCGACCCCATTGAGGGCAACAACAGTATCTTCATCCCCTCTCCTTCTCTCATCCCAATTCCCCCTCACATCACAAGCCTTTCTCACTTCCCAGCTCCTGATACTCTCTGCCTCCCTTGCTCCATTCCTGCACCCCTGCCCTCACCTTAATGTGAGTCCTGTGCCTTTATGCTTTCAGATAATCAGCCAGTAGATGACCAGCCTGTCCCTGATGCATTGGGAATGAACGGGCTGCAACAAGGCCAAGGGGAAAGGATAGCTCGGGAGCCAGCTCCCGGAGGGCAGGTTCGCGTGCGAGTTCTGCTGCACAGGACTCAGATAAGGACCTCGATGGGGAGGTATTCACAAGAAGGATGATGGCCATGCACTCGGAAATAATAGGTGCAATGGCAAGGGTGCCCGAGAGCCTCTTGGCAATGGTAAGGAGCATGGAGTCCACCTCCAGCATTGCACAGAGCTCTGCGCACACCATGGAGCCCATCATTGCCAGCCTGCAGGGGAAGGTGGACTCCCAGAGAGACCCTGGGGACCCAGACCCCATGAAGCAAGTCATGGGCGATGTGACAGCTTCCACTGCAGCACAGGCGAAAGCGACGCAACATCTTAGTGCAGTCAATGGTTGGTGACATCGACTCTCAGACTGCTCTCATGCAGTCTCAGCTTGATGCCATGCAAGATCTGACTGCTGCCATCGTCGCTGGGTCCACCACAGTCCACCGTGGATCTCACGGTGTCACAGCAGGCCAGCAATCTGGGCTCCAGCAGATTGGTGGGGATGCTGAGGTGCTGCCCCGGGGGCGTGGCACTGAGTCAGTGGGACAGGAACCTGCTGTCCTCTCTCAGGATGACAGCATTCCTGATCCCACCACTGACACTCCGCATTTGCACTTGTCGCTGCCTGTCATCCAGCCAGCCCAGACTTCCACTGCCCAGCCTGAGGTGGTGCAGTCTACAGCCGGGCCTTCCAGGCCCAGAGCTGGTCGAGGGAATTCTGAAAAGCCATCTGTCATCTCTGGCACTGACACTCAGCAGCCTTCCACCAGTCCTGCTGCAGCCACTGGGGAGACACTACATAGGAGCAGTCGATTTGGAAAAGGCACTGTCAAAAGGGTTTGCACAAGGGTGATTAGTGAATATTGTTGTTGTATATATGTGGGTACACACTGGTGGTATCTGTTGGCATAGAAATTGAGGGTGACGGTGACTTTGACTGCCACTGAGAGAGCCTAATCCCACTTTCCAGCTCTTGGTCCATAGCCTTGTAGGTTACGGCACTTCAAGTGCACATCCAAGTACTTTTTAAATGTGGTGAGGGTTTCTGCCTCTACCACTCTTTCAGGTAGTGAGTTCCAGACCCCCACCACTCTCTTGGTGAAGAAATTTTCCCTCAAATCCCATCTAAACCTTCTACCAATTACTTTAAATCTATGCCCCCTGGTTCTTGACCTCTCTGCTAAGGGAAATAGGTCCTTTCTATCTACTCTATCTAGGCCCCTCAAAATTATGTAGACCTCAATAAAGTCTCCCCACAGCCTCCTCTGTTCCAAAGAAAACAAACCCAGCCTATCCAATCTTTCCTCATAGCTAAAATTCTCCAGTCCAGGTTACATCCTCGTAAACCTCCTCTGTACCCTCTCTAGTGCAATCACATCTTTCCTGTAATGTGATGACCAGAACTGCATGTAGTACTCTAGCTGTAGCCTAACTAGTGTTTTATATAGTTCAAGCATAGCCTCCCTGCTCTTGTATTCTTTGCCTCGGCTAATAAAGGCAAATATTCCGTATGCCTTCTGAACCACCTTATCTACCTGGCCTGTTACCTTCAGGGATCTGTGGACCTTTGTTCCTCTACACTTCTCAGTGTCTTACCATATAATGTGTAATCCCTTTCCTTGTTAGCCCTTCCCAAATGCATTACCCCACACTTCTCCGGATTGAATTCCATTTGCCACTCTTCTGCCCACCGGACCAGTTCTTTGATATCTTCCCGCAGTCTACAACTTTCTTCTTCATTATCAACCACACAGCTGATTTTAGTATCATCTGCAAACTTCTTAATCATACCCTCTACATTCAAGTCTAAATCATTGATATATACCACAAAAAGCAAGGGACCAAATACTGAGCCCTGCGGAACCCCACCGGAAACATTGTCTGTGTATCTGTTTTCTCATTGGTACATCTTGAAGTAAATTAACTACTGTCTTTAACAATTAGTAAATAAAATCCACGCTTAGACAATTTCTCTGCTTACACCTCAGAGATATCCGCATACACCAGGATACGCGTAGCACAGTTTGGGAACCCGTTATTTAGATATTGCGTGCTCCATGTTGCGGGCTGCAGTGATGTATCAGGAAAATACGAAAGCTAGGATTTTTAAAAAAGTTTTGCGAAGCAACACAATTAATTAAAAAATTAATTTGTGGCATAAAAATATGCTTATCATCATAGGCAGTCCCTTGGAATCCCTTGCTTCCACTCTAAAAATGAGTCCTTAGGTGGCTGAACAGTCCAGCACGAGAGCCACAATCCCTGTCACAGGTGGGCAGATAGTCGTTGAAGGAAAGGGTGGGTGGGACTGGTTTGGCGCACGCTCCTTCCACTGCTTGCGCTTGATTTCTGTATGCTCTCGGCGATGAGACTCGAGGTGCTCAGCGCCCTCCTGGATGCACTTCCTCCACTTAGGGCGTCTTTGGCCAGGGACTCCCAAGTGTCAGTGGGGATGTTGCACTTTATGTGTGAGCTCAATCCACTACAGTCTGTTCTATTTACTTTATAGACTCACTTCAGTGAAGGCTTCCTTCAAATCATGTATAATCAGCTGGAGTATTGTGTCTCATTCTGAGCACCACACTTTAGGAAGGATGTGAAGTCTTTGGAGAGGGAACATAAGAAGGGATTGACTAGAAATGGGCAATTGCTGTTACATGGATAGACTGGAGAAGCTGGGGTAATTCTCCTTAGAACAGAGAAGGTAAAGAGAAGTTTTGATAGAGGTATTCAAAATCATGAATGATTTAGATAGTGTAAATAGAGAGAAACTGTTTCCAATGGCTGATGGGTGAATAACCAGAGGGCACAGATGTAAGGTGATTGGCAAAAGAAGCAGAGACAACATGATGAAAAACTTTTTTTAGGAACAAGTGGTTAGGATTTGCCTGATAGGGTGGTGGATGCAGATTCGATAGTAGCCTTCAAAATGGAAGTGGATAAATACTTGAAGGAGAAAGAATTGCGGGGATATGGGGAAAGAGCGGGGGAGTGATGAGACTAACTGGATTGTTCTTCAAAAGAACCTGCGCAGACTCGATGGGCTGAATGGCCTCCTTCTGTGCTGTTCTATTCTATGATTCTATGGTTATATTTCCGAACAATAACACAACACAGCACAAAGCATAGTTGATTGGTTTAAGTAATACATTTACTTATAACATTTGTATGCATGACAGATTGGTGAGTTGTTACATAGTCCTTTCCCTCTTTAAATTTTTAAATCCAACTCAGACTGATGCAATAAAAGTCGCCTCTGTTTGCGGACTATAAGGCTTCTATGTGCAATGGACATCGGCAGTCTCAACTGTAAAGAAACATTGGTTTCTGTCATTACTCAAAAGGTGGATTATTAAGATTTTCATTATTAATTTTAATTAAGAGACTCATTACTTCCTTGAGAAATATTAGAGTACAGGTACTGTCATTGCAGGCTAAATACTATTCATTAACACTGAAGAATTTGTTTGGAATGATATGGCACATATTAAAATAGTGTACACTTGCCATTTTATGTGAAGTCTTAAAAAGCTAGATGAGAAGGGTCATTACGCTGTTTTCAAAAAAGGGAAAATATAGCCCAATATGTAATCAGCTACATTTTAAATGTATTTTATAATGTGAGGAAAGCACAGGGATTGTATTATTTACCTGTACCGGCGGTTTTGTAAACAAAGGGGGTGAATTTCCACGGGAGGTTTACCGCTCACTTGCAGTAGCATTGCGGAGCAGCCATGGAAACTCCAGAAAAACGCGTATACATAAAGGGCCGGATTTTGCAGTTAAAATAAAGCGGAGGCACACAGCGCTCACCGTTATTAACATGCAAATAGTACAGCAACTTCCAGCGACTGCACATAGGAACATAAGAACAGGAGAAGGCCATTCAGCCCCTCGAGCCTGCTCCACCATTCAATGAGATCATGACTGATCTGCGACTTAACTCCATATACGCGCCTTTGCTCCATATCGCTTAATACCTTTGGTTAACAGAAAGCTATCAATCTCCGATTTAAAATTAACAATTGATTTAGCATTAATTGCCGTTTGCGGAAGAGAGTTCCAAACTTCTACCATACTTTGTGTGTAGAAGTGTTTCCTAATTTCACTCCTGGAAGGTCTGGCTCTAATTTTTAGACTATGTGCCCCCCTAGTCCTATAATGCCCAACCAGCGGAAATAGTTTCTATCTACTGTTCCCTTAATATCTTGAAAACTCAGATCACTCCTTAACCTTCTAAATTCTGGGGAATACAACCCTAATTTGTGTAATCTCTCTTCGTAACTTAACTCTTGAAGTCCGGGTATCATTCTGGTAAACCTAAGCTGCACTACCCCCAAGGCCAATATATCCTTCCTAAGGTGTGGTACCCAGAACTGCTCACAGTACTCCAGGTGTGGTCTAACCAGGGCTTTGTATAGCTTTAGCATAACTTCTAGCCGCTTGTATTCTAGTCCTCTCCATATAAAGGCCAGCGTTCCATTAGTATTTTTGATTATTTTCTGTACCTGTTCATGACATTGTAATGATCTATGTACCTGGAACCCCAAGTCTCTTTGAACCTCCATTGCTTTTAGGCTTTCACCATTTAGAAAGTACCCTGATCTATCCTTTTTAGGTCCAAAGTGGATGACTTCACATTTGCCTACATTGAAATCCATTTGCCAATTTTGCCCATTCACATAATCTGTCGATATCCCTTTGTAATTTTATGCTTCCATCTACACTGCCTGCAATTCCACTTATCTTTGTGTCATTGGCAAATTTGGATATATGACTTTCTAAACCATCATCTAAATCATTAATAAATACTGTGAATAGTTGAGATCCTCCAACACTGATCTCTGCAGGATACCACTTGTCACCTCCTGCCAATTTGAGTACCTACCCATTATCCCTACTGTCTTTCTCCTGCTGCTCAGCCTATTTCCTAACCAGATCAATAACTGTGAGCCTTCGATTCCATGGGCTTCTACCTTAGTTAACAGTCTCTTATTTAGGACTTTATCAAATGCCTTCCAGAAGTCCATATAAATAACATCCCCTGTCCCTTACCTTAGTCACCACTTCAAAAAATTCAATCAGGTTTGACAGGCATGTCTAATCCATGCTGGCTCTCTGATCATCTGAAAATTTTCAAGGTGTTCAGTCACCCTATCCTTAATTTTCGACTCTAACAATTTCCTGACAACAGATGTTAAGCTAATTGGTCTATAATTAGCTGGTTTCCCTCTGTCACCATTTTTAAATAGCAATTAAAAATGTAACTCAGGAAGTTGCTGTCCGAGATGCACTGCCAGAAGGTGAGCGAGAATGGTATCTCGCTGAGAGACTCATCATTGACATAAAATTGCTGTACTTACCCGATATATAAACTCACCAGAATAGGTTTGGCTTGTCCATTCCAGTATAAGTACCCGTTTAATTAAGTCTTAATTATTGTCAAACAACCTCTCTCGTACTGAAAATTAACCTTAACACGTCTGGAGTCTCATTCCTTCAGATTTTAATTATTGTTGGAGATTTTTTTTAAAAACATTTAAATACTATTTTTACTTTTTCTTTCTGTCTCTTTTATCTCTCTTAATCCAACAGTAATAATAACAACAGCAGCAGCAGCAGCAAAGGCTGTACCCATCTCTCCTCCACCTTATTCTAAGACTGCCTGCTGCGCTTGTTCTTGGTGACTCCACCACCCCTGCCCGCAGGCAGTGTTTCTGGGTTGGGACTAAGCTTATTCTTTCTAATATCTCGGGTAGTGCGCACCTGTTGAGGGTAGGGGACAGCAGGCGGCAATGTGGAGGGCCTAGGCGGCAATTTGGAGGGCCCAGGCGGCAATGTGGAGGCCCGGCTTGGGGCTCTTCAGAGGCTCGTGTGTGGATTGGAGTGGGAGTGGCAGTTGATTCTGTCAATGGACGCAGGGTCTGGGTGTGTTCCCTTACTGCAGCAGCTAAC
Source organism: Pristiophorus japonicus (assembly GCF_044704955.1). Classification (NCBI taxonomy): domain Eukaryota; kingdom Metazoa; phylum Chordata; class Chondrichthyes; family Pristiophoridae; genus Pristiophorus; species Pristiophorus japonicus. The sequence continues at coordinate 160,685,999 of NC_091985.1, forward strand.
TCCAACATGCCATCCCTCATGCGCCCTAAGAACATAAGAAATAGGAGCAGGATTAGGCCATTCGGCCTATCGAGCCTGCTCTGCCATTCAATAAGATCATGGCTGATCTGACCATGGACTCAGTTCCACTTCCCTGCCTGCTCCCCATAACCCTTTACTCCCTTATCGCTCAAAAATCTGTCGATCTCCGCCTTAAATATATTCAAAGACCCAGCCTCCACAGCTCTCTGAGGCAGAGGATTCTATAGATTTATAACCCTCTGAGGGAAGAAATTCCTCCTCATCTCAGTCTTAAATGGGCGGCCCCTTATTCTGAGACTATGTCCCCTAGTTTTAATTTCCCCTGAGTGGAAATATCATTGACGGCCCTGACAGTGTCTCAACAACCTGCAACATTCTCTCTCTCATGTTGAGCAAAACTGTCTCAACTACCTGCGACATTCCCCCCCTCATGTTCAGTGATAGTGTTTGCACCATCTCTGACATTCCCTCCCTGACAGCGCATCACCTACCTGTGACATTCCCTCCCTCGTGGTCACTGACATCGTTTCTGTCATGTATGTAGACCATGTATACTAACTGTATAGTCACATAAGGTGTACTACCAGAGGGCACTGCAGTGGGAGACCTGAGGGTCACCTGCATAGGTGTGCAGGGCCCAGTATAAAAGGCTGCCCACCATGCTTTTGCCTCACTCTGGAGTTACAGCAAATGGGACTAAGGTCACAACAGCTCAAGTACAATACTAGACCCCGTGGAGTCATTCATAAGAGTATTAAAGACATAACAACTGGCGACGAGATTACGAACTTTCACGCAAAAATGACTAATGTTGGTGCTTTAGAAAAGCTCTCAGAGGGTGAAGATTGGGAAGCCTTTACGGAGCGGCTCGATCAATATTTCATAGACCTGGTAGGCGATGATCGGCCACGTTGGCAGATAAGCGCAGAGCTATCCTGTTGACCAGTTGTGGGCCCACGGTCTACGGCCTCGTCAGGGACTTACTTGCACCGGAGAAAACAATGACCAAGTCATACGAGGAGCTGAAAGTGCTAATTCGGGACCAACTCAAACCGAAGGCCAGGCATCAATTTTATACACACCGCCGCCCCGAGGGTCAGGAAATTGCGAAGTACGCTGCCGACCTCAGGAGGCTGGCAGGACCGTGTGAATTTGGCGCATCCCTTGTCGATGCGTTGACAGGACATCTTCGTAATTGACATCTGTCATGAGGCCCTTCTTCACAGGCTACTGTCTACCGAAACCACCGTCATTCTGCAGAAGGCCATCAATCAGACGTTCATGACCTCAAGCTGCAGCTCCAAGCAGATGATGACTCACTCTCAGGAATCAAACCCAGCAAGTACTGTAAATAGAATGGCGCCTTTCACAAACAGAACTGTTGAACGTGAATCTGTCCAGGGCAGAGCATACAGGCCCCCGAGTCCTTTAACTCAGAGTCTGCCGAGGGGTGCAAACGTAAGTCGAGTAGCACCATGCTGGCGTTGCGGAGGTAATCACAGGGCTCATCAGTGTCGGTTCAGAGACTATGTGTGCAAAAGCTGCAGCACAAAGGGCCACCTTAAGTGAATGTGCAAAAGAGCTGTGACTCACCACGTGGAAGAGGAGTCAGCAGATGGCTGTGAATCCAGCGCGGATTATGAGGAGATGGCTAGAGAGGAAGCTCAGTCCCAGGACAAAGTGTCTGGAGTATATACCTGCACCACAGATTGTCCTCCAGTGATAATGGAAGTCGAGATAAATGGCGTTCCAGTCTTCATGTAAGTGGACACGGGGACGAGTCAGTCAGTAATGAGCCAGGAAGCCTTCGAGAGGTTATGGAACGATCAAGCTGAGTGACCCAAGCTGGTCCCAGTTCAGGCAAAGCTGCGCGCCTACACCAAGGAACTGATATCAGTTGTTTGTAGTGCGGATGTAAGTGTATCCCATGATGACGTGGTGCACAAGTTACCATTGTGGATTGTTTCAGGTAATGGACCAACGCTACTTGGAAGAAGATGGATGGGGAAGATTCATTGAAAGTGGGAAGACTTCATCTCTCCAGCGATCGACGTCCTCCATGTTCAGAGGCAGAGCAAGCCCCCACCTTCGGTTGGACCAGGCACTGGATAGCAGATCCACTCCTCTTTTCTTTTAAAATACAGTTATTTCATTACTAATCTCTTGATCCAATGTCATGTTCACCTGTTCTATCTCCCTGGTAAATACTGAAGCAAAGTAATTATTTACTATTTCTGCCATCTCTCATCCAACCTTCCTTTTTTTATTGATGTGCCTGTAAAATATTTTATTATTTTGTTTTATGTTCCTTGATCATTTTATTTTATAGTTTCTCTTTGCCTTCCTAATTGTTTTTTTTTACTTCTCTGCTAATCTCTTCATATTCTCCCTTATCATGCTCTCTCCTGCTGTCCATGTACTTAATGTATGCCTCTTTCCTTACCCTCAATTTTCCCCTTACGGCTTTATTCATCCATGGTATCTCATTAGTATTTAGCTTGTTCTTGTTTCCTATGCTCTTCTTTCCTGTTTTGTTTATATTTAGGCTGGTTTCATTTCTTGTAGATCCTTCCCCTTATCTTACTGGTATAAATTGATGCAGTTTTTAACTGCACGTGGATGGGTTTAACACAGTTTGCGAAACCCGTCAGTTAAAGACGGGAACTACTGGATCCAGGAGATAAATGCCTTTATACATACCTCCTGGATCCAGGGTCCCTACTCTCCGCGATCGGAGACCCCCTCACGAGGCCTCCGATCACCTCCCTAGGCCTCCTGCCGCTAACAATGATGTTGAGGCCGGCCACGATCCTCCAGTGACCGGCCCCGATCCACTCTTCACCCACCCCGATCATCCGGGCCCGATTGCCCAACAACCACAGCCCCCCACCCCCCTCAGATCCTTCCCTCGATCCTCGCTCCCCCCTCCCCTCGATCCTTCCCCTGCTCCCGATCCCCCCTTCCCCCGATCCTTCCCCGGCCCCCAGTCCTCGCTCCCTCTCCCCCTGATCCTTCCCCCCACCCCCGATCCTCGCTCCCCCTTCACCGATCCTTCCCCTGGACCCCAATCCTAGCTCCCTTCGATCCTTCCCCCGGGCCCCGGTCCTCGCTCCCCCGATCCTTACCCTGGCCACCAATCCTTCCCCCGGCCCGTCCCTCGCTCCCCACTCCCTGATCCTTCCCCCAACAACCCTCCAATCCCCACTCCCCCCTTCCCTTTCTCCGGCCCTCAGTCCCCGCTCCTCGTGCTCCTCGCTCCCCCCACCCCCACGATCCATTTAACAACTCGGCCCTCGCCCTCCCTCTGTTCTCCATGTGGCCGCAGGCCTACCCACCTGCATTACCTGGGAGTCCCTGGCCAAAGACCGCCCTAAGTGGAGGAAGAGCATCCGGGAGGGCACTGAGCACATCAGTCTCGTTGCTGAGAGCATGCAGAAAACAAGCGCAGGCAGCGGAAGGAGTGTGCGGCAAACCAGTCCCACCTCCCCTTTCCTTCAACCACTGTCTGTCCCACCTGTGACAGAGACTGTAATTCCCGTATTGGACTGTTCAGTCACCTAAGAACTCACTCTTGGAGTGGAAGCAAGTCTTCCTCGATTTCGAGGGACTGCCTATGACCCACCTGCAGACAGCCAGCCTCTCATTCTGGCTGTCTGCAGGTGGGAAAATGAGGCCTCACATGCAAATCAGGCCCTGCCGTTAAAGTTGGCAGGATCTGTGGGAAACCCAGGTTTCCCGACCACATCGATGTCCGCCTGTCCCCAACCCACCTTCCTTCAGAAAATTCTCAAGGAATGCACAGGTTGGAGGGGCAGTCAGGGTAAAAACATAGGGCACAGTTTGCCAATTCCATGTACTGGGATATGAGGAATAGCAATGAGCTAAGCCTGAGTCTCAGCGACAATTATTGGAGGTATTATTGCTACAGGGATTAAATAAACAAATGTCAAAATAATTTGCTAGAGTTGAGTTACTAAGGAAAGGAATGTCATTGTCTAAAAATATCTAAACTCCACAGGTTAGCTTTGGAAGAAGTAGCTATTGATAAGTCACACTCTCTCACAATAAAACAAGCCCAGCAGGATTTCAAGAAGGGATGCAGACACTGAATGGCTGACACTCATTGCCAAGGCCCATAAATGAAGAATGGACACTCGGGTGAGATACCCGAGGGCTCCTGGTATCAATGAAAAGGTAACCGATCAAAAGTCAGCATTTTCGGCGGGCTGGGGAAGAGGGGGAACGGAGGGAAGACTATTGAGGGAATAAAGTAGTTTGCCACGAGAAGATGTCCACATGCCTTCACAAAACAATAGTGCCCTTTTCTAAAGCAGATCAATGTGTTCTCCTTTCTCTTTATGAAGTCCTACTGTGGAAAACAGTATCTGTGATATGCAGATCGCAACCAAGCATAAAGGCAGAATATTCTCCTTTGGTGTGGCAGTCAGTCGATGACTGATGTTCTCCTACTTGAGTGTTTTGATGTATTTTTCAGACCTTTGTATTTTAATTGTAAGAATATCTACATGACGTGCTCATGGGGAGAAGAACAAAAAATAATCCAGGGCTAAGTCTAGTCTTCACTAGGTTTTCATCTTGCATTTTCAGAGTATAAATTATTATATAGTGATACAATAGTTCTGTAAAATGTATTTTTCAAATAAAAAAGACTGTTGAAAATATCAATCCTTGAGTTCACTCTAGCAGAGGTAGAATATCTATCTGTTATGAATTGTATATACTTCATTGCAATCCTAAATGAAATATGAGGAAGCTATTCAAGAGACAGCATACAGAAGTTATAGCATCTCTGGATTATAGTGAGCAGAAATGATCACGTTTGACATGGTTTGGGATTGGAAACACCCCAGGTTGAACACCCACATAACCAATTTTCAAAAGGACAAGCAAGAGAAGACAAAACAAAACAGGGAAATTATTCACTAATATCTCAGTAAAAGGAAAAGTTGAACACCTTCAAAGGCATGCCGAGGAAAATAAAGGACACATAAAAACCTAAAATTAGCAAGTGTAGGCTCACTAAGCATAAACCTAAGTGGTTGACCAAAACAATCAGAAGAACAATAAAGAAAAATCAACTTCATAAAACCTCCAGGGTGAGGGAGATGGGGGTCCACTGGGAAGGTTACAGGGCAACCTCAGAACCGTGTTAAGAAAGTGATTGTAGGGGTTAATGGGGAACTGAAAATGTGTATAGCTGCAGATGTTAAATACAAAAGAGCTAGAGAGGTTTGGAAAATTATCACGAATGCAACTGCATTGTCCTCACCTATATCTTTGAATACACTGGGGTGGAAATCATAAGGTCCGAGAGATTTGTACATCTTAAGTACTATTATTTTCTCCATTAACATTTATAAATTATATTAAATCCACTGAGTTCATAGAATTGTATAAACCTATAGCACAGAAGGAGGCCAGTCGGCCCATTGTGACTGAGCTGGCTCTTAGAAAGAGCAGTGGTGCTTAGTCCCACAACCCCATCTTTTTGTCCGTAACCCTGTTCCTCGAGCACCTGTCAAACTTCCTTTTACAATTACTCATGGAATCAGCTTTCACCACCCTTTCATGCACAGCAGTTCAGATTATGACAACCTTCTGAGTGAGAAAAATTACCTCATCTCAGCTCTAGATCTTTTGCCAATGATTTTGAATATATGACCTCTGATTATTGACCCACTCACCAGAGAGAATAGTTTTTCTCTCTCTACTCTATCAAAACCTCTCATCATCTTGAAAACCTCTATAAGGTCACCTCTTAACCTTCTCTGTTCCAAGGAGAACCATCCTAACTTTTCCAACCGCTGCTCATAACTGAAGTCCCTCATCACTGGTAACATCCTGGTAAACCACCTCTGTACCTTTCCCAAGGCCTCTACATCTTTCCTGAAGTGTGGTGCCTAGAATCGTCCACAATACTCCCGCTGAGGCCTAACCAGTGATTTATAACGTTCTCTTTGCTTTTATATCCTATCCTTTGATTTATTTTTAGGTTCCCTTGCATCACTGGTATTGTGTCTTCTGTTTCCATTGTGGAAAAAGATATAAAGTACGCATTTATCAAGATTGCCATTTCATTGTCTATTATAGTCTCGTCTGCATCTGTCTTTAATAGACCCATACTCACCTATAATAGTCTTCTTTTCTTAAAATATTCATAAAAGCATTTACTGCTCTCTTTGCAAGTTTTTTTCATGTTCCTTTATGCACCTCATTATTTTATTTGTAACCATTGTTTATAGTTCTCCCAATCTGCTGGATTTCCACATTCCTTGCATTTATGTAAGCCTTACCTTTGAACTTGATACTATTTTTTCACGTGGCAGCTGTTGAGGATTCCGCCATTCCCATTTACACCTTTCTAGCCTCATCTTTTGTTTCTTTACTTGTCCCATTACCATCTCCTTTTGCTTTGTATTATCATATCTTTTAGCATTTAATTACTCCTGCCTTCCACCCTATCACAGACTGTCCCCTTTGTTCTTTCCTCCCCTTTCCTTTGCACCTGGTTAAAATCTGTTACATCACTAATGTTTTCCAGTTGTGACGAAGGGTCACCGACCTGAAACATTAACTCTGTTTCTCTCTCCACAGATACTGCCTGACCCACTGAGTATTTTCAGCATGTTCTGTTTCTACGATCTCTTACCTTATTTGGAGACCACGGTTACTTAACTAAAAATGTGGTGCCTTTGAATTTTAGGTTTACTGGTTTTGTCTTGTAAGCAAATATTTATTTGAATACTTGCTGTTACATATATGACTATAGATATGCTCTCTGTATAGTCACTGTATAGTTGCATAAGATGGAGTCTTGTTTACCTGATGGATGTACTATCAATAAGGTTTACACTGTGTGTATATATGCTGGCATCACTAGAGGATGCAACTGATGGAGACCCGGGCTTCCTGCCCTGGTGACAGGGGCTGTATAAAAGGGGAGCCACCTTGTGGTTGCCTCACTCTGGAGTTTGGAATAAAGGACCAAGATCACTACAGTTTGAGAACAACACATTGCCTCGAGTCAATCATAAGTGCATTACAGACTTAATAACTGGCGACAAGAATATGGACTTGCACGTGATTTATGGCTACCTTTGGCACACTAAAAGACTTCGCAGAGGGTGATGATTGGGATGCTTTCATGGAAAGGCTCAAGCTATAGTTTGTGGCAAACAACCTGGCAGGGGAGACGGACGCATCGTCGGAGAAGCGCAAGGCTAGACTGCTGACCAGTTGTGGGCCCGAGGTCTACCGCCTCATCAGGGACTTGCTGGCACCCACGAAGGCCAAGGATAAGACATATATGAGCTGACTGAACGAATTCGTGACCAACTAAAACCAAAAGAGAGCATCCTCACGGCCAAGCACAGAGGGCCAGGAGATTGCTAAATATGCTGCCAACCTCAGGAGACTTGCGGCACCGTGTGATTTAGGCACGCACCTCAATGAAGCATTGCGAGACATTTTCGTTATAGGAATTGGCCACGAGGGCCTCCTTCACAAGCTATTATCTGCCGACACCACAGTCAACCTACACAAAGCCATCAGCATCAGTCAGGCATTCATGATCTTGACCTGCAGCACCAAGCAAATTATTCATCCTGTGGACTCAAACCCGGCAAGTACTGTACACAGAATGGTGTCTTTCACAGGCAAGACTGTAGAACGTGGCTCTGCCCAGGGCAAAGAGCACAGACCTCAGGGTTCCATAACTTAGAGTCCGCCGACGGGTACTAATCGAGTAGCACCATGCTGGCATTGCGGAGGAAACCATAGGGCTCACCAGTGTCAGTTTGCTGAGTACGTATGCAAAGCCTGTAACATGAAGGGCCAACTCCAGCGTATGTGTAAAAGAAACACGACTCACCGTCTAGCAGAGGAGTCGGTAGATGACTTTGAATCCAGCGGGGAGTATGATGATTTGGCAGAGAGGCAGCTCAGCATCAAGAAGAAGTGTATGGAGTGTATACCTGCACCACCGATTGTCCTCCAGTGAAGATGGAAGTCGAGATAAACGGCGTTCCAGTCTTCAAGGAAGTGGACATGGGAGCGAGCCAGTCAGTGATGAGCCAGGATGCCTTTGAGAGGCTATGGAACGAAAAACAACCGAGCTGGTTCCAGTACAGGAAAAGTTGCGCACCTACATCAAGGGGCTTATCCCAGTCCTTGGTAGTGCGGATGTAAGTGTAATCCATAATGGCATGGTGCACAAGTTACCTCTATGGATTGTTGCAGGTGATGGTCCAACGCTACTCGGAAGAAGGTGGATGGGGAAGATCCAGTGGAAATGGGAAGACCTTTTCACTCCAGCAATCGATGTCCCCCGTGCTCAAAGGCAGAGCACAACCTCACCTTCGCTTGGGCCAGGCACCAGAGAACAGACCAGCGCAGTACCTGAGGCACAGACCGTCCATCATGACTGCGTGGCAATAATCCGACTGGAATGATCTAAAAGTACCTTCCCAGCTCCAGTGGCAGGACTCCTGGGGAGGAAGATCGAATTCACAGGCACTCTTCCAGCTTTTGTGGCAGAATCGCGGAAGAGAAAGATCAAGGCAGTCGACCTCGAGAACAGAGGCAAGTTGGCGTCCCTGCTGCAGCGAGGTGCAGCGTGGCGTGGCAGGTTCTCTTAAAGGAGACCTGCAACCAACTGAACTTAAAAGAGACATTGTATGCATGGCAATCAATGTAATGAACCGATTAAGAATATAAAGAACAAAATATTGTTGCGAGATGTCGGGAATATAGTGTCCCCAAGAGTAGCAAGCGAGCGAATTCGGGAGGGTAAAGGCGCTTATCCTGATGCCCTGCCCCAGGTGTCCCCTCAAGTTATAGGCCAGCAACCTCAGGAGGGTGAAGGCTCAGGTCACATAGTGCAAAGGTAATTGGCACAATGGACTTGGGGGAAAGTGATATCATGTACGCAGACTATAGATATACTCTCTGTGTAGTCACTGTATAGTTGCATAAGATGGAGACTTGTTTACCTGATGTATTATCAATAAGGTTTGCACTGTGTATATACATGCTGGCACCACTAGAGGGTGCAACTGGTGGAGACCAGGGTTTCCTGCCCTGGTGGAGCCACCATGTGGTTGCCTCACTCTGGAGTTACGAATAAACGACCAAGGTCACGACAGTTTGAATACAATACATTGCCTCATGGAGTCAATCATAAGTGTATTGCAGGCTTCATATTTGCCACATTTTGGGCCCAAATTTCCCCAACCCCTTTTTCCGGTGCACTCTCCCAAGATGCGCCGACTTTGTGCACTCAAAATGATGCCAAAAAACTTATTAACGATTCTGGCCGCTCTGCTGTGTGTCCCGGGATCTGGCACGGCGTTTCTCATGGAGTGGGGGGGGTGGAGCTACAGCCCTGCGCCGAAAGCAGTGCTGGCAGCAATGCGCATGCGCAGTAGAGTCTGCGTGCATGCGCAATAGCTCATCGCACTCCCAGCGCGTTCTGCAGGCTGTGAGCGGGACCCGATGCCGCCGCCCCTAACCCTGACCAAAGGGACGACCCGATGTTCGCCGTCCCATCCCTGGCCGAAGGGATTACTTAATCATCTTCAATAGCACCTCCCAATAAAACATGGGCCAGCAGGCAACAGTGGGGAGAGAACGTTGCATTTTGTGTGGGCACATGTCAAATCGTTATGACCCAACACTGATTAAGTTTTCCCTGGAGAGGTCCAGTCCCTCGGAGAAGTCCAGTCCCTCGGAGAGAAGTCCAGTCCCTCGGAGACAAGTCCAGTTCCTAAGAGAGAAGTCCCTCGGAGAGAAGTCAAGACCCTCGGGGTGCCGATATCACGGAGACATGGCTCCAGGGTGACCAAGGCTGGGAACTCAACATCCAGGGGTATTCAACATTCAGGAAGGATAGACAGAAAGGAAAAGGAGGTGGGGTGGCGTTCTGGTTAAAGAGGAAATTAAAGCAATAGGAAGGAAGGACATTAGCTTGGATGATGTGGAATCGGTATGGGTGGAGCTACGGAAATACCAAAGGGCAGAGAACGTTAGTGGGAGTTGTGTACAGACCACCAAACAGTAGTAGTGAGGTTGGGGACAGTATCAAACAAGAAATTAGGGATGCGTGCAATAAAGTTCAGCAGTTATCATGGGCAACTTTAATCTACATATAGATTGGGCTAACCAAACTGGTAGAAATGCGGTGGAGGAGGATTTCCTGAATGTATTAGGGGTGGTTTTCTAGACCAATATGTCGAGGAACCAACTAGAGGGCTGGCCATCCTAGACTGGGTGACGTGTAATGAGAAAGGACTAATTAGCAATCTTGTTGTGCGAGGCCCCTTGGGGAAGAGTGACCATAATATGGTAGAATTCTTTATTAAGATGGAGAGTGACACAGTTAATTCAGAGACGAGGGTCCTGAATTTAAGGAAAGGTAACTTTGATGGTATGAGACATGAATTGGCTAGAATAGACTGGCGAATGATACTTAAAGGGTTGATGGTGGATAGGCAATGGCAAACATTTAAAGATCACATGGGTGAACTTCAACAACTGTACATCCCTGTCTGGAGTAAAAATAAAACGGGGAAGGTGGCTCAACCGTGGCTAACAAGGGAAATTAAGGATAGTATTAAATTCAAGGAAGAGGCATATAAATTGGCCAGAAAAAGCAGCAAACCTGAGGACTGGGAGAATTTTATAATTCAGCAGAGGAGGACAAAGGGTTTAATTAGGAGGGGTAAATAAAGTATGAGAGGAAGCTTGCTGGGAACATAAAAACTGACTGTAAAAGCTTCTATAGATATGTGAAGAGAAAAACATTAGTGAAGACAAACGTGGGTCCCTTGCAGTCAGATTCTGGTGAATTTATAATGGGGAACAAAGAAATGGCAGACCTGTTGAACGAATACTTTGGTTCTGTCTTCACGAAGGAAGACACAAATAACTTTCCGGAAATACTAAGGGACTGAGGGTTTAGCGAGAAGGATGAACTGAAGGAAATCCTTATTAGGCGGGAAATTGTGTTCGGGAAATTGATGGGATTGAAGGCCGATAAATCCCGGGGGCCTGATAGTCTGCATCCCAGAGTACTTAAGGAAGTGCCCCTCGAAATAGTGGATGCATTGGTGATCATTTTCCAACAATCTATCGACTCTGGATCAGTTCCTATGGACTGGAGGGTAGCTAATGTAACACCGCTTTTTAAAAAAGGAGGGAGAGAGAAAACGGGTAATTATAGACCGGTTAGCTTGACATCAGTTGTGGGGAAAATGTTGGAATCAATTATTAAAGTTGAAATAGCAGCGCATTTGAAAAGCAGTGACAGGATCGGTCCAAGTCAGCATGGATTTATGAAAAGGAAATCATGCTTGACAAATCTAGAATTTTTTGAGGAGAGTGGACAAGGGGGAACCAGTGGATGTGGTATATTTGGACTTTCAAAAGGCTTTTGACAAGGTCCCACACAAGAAATTGGTGTACAAAATCAAAGCACATGGTATTGGGGGTAATGTACTGACGTGGATAGAGGACTGGTTGGCAGACAGGAAGCAGCGAGTTGGGCGAGACGGGTCCTTTTCAGAATGGCAGGCAGTGAGTAATAGGGTGCCGCAGGGCTCTGTGCTGGGACCCCAGCTATTTACAATATACATTAATGATTTAGATGAAGGAATTGAGTGTAATATCTCCAAGTTTGCAGATGACACGAAGCTGGGTGGCGGTGTGAGCTGTGAGGAGGAAGCTAAGAGGCTGCAGGGTGACCTGAACAGGTTAGGTGAGTGGGCAAATGCATGGCAGATGCAGTATAATGTGGATAAATGTGAGGTTATCCACTTTGGTGGCAAAAACACGAAGGCAGAATATTATCTGAATGGCGGCAGATTAGGAAAAGGGGAGCTGCAACGAGATCTGGGTGTCATGGTACATCAGTCATTGAAATTGGCATGCAGGTACAACAGGCGGTGAAAAAGGCAAAATGGCCTTCATAGCTAGGGAATTTGAGTATAGAAGCAGGGAGGTCTTACTGCAGTTGTACAGGGCCTTGGTGAGGCCTCACCTGGAATATTGTGTTCAGCTTTGGTCTCCTAATCTGAGGAAGGCAGTTCTTGCTATTGAGGAAGTGCAGCGAAGGTTCACCAGACTGATTCCCGGGATGGCAGGACTGACATATGAGGAGAGACTGGATCGACTGGGCCTGTATTCACTGGAGTTTAGAAGGATGAGAGGGGATCTCATAGAAACATATAAAATTCTGACAGGATTGGACAGGTTAGATGGAGGAAGAAGGTTCACAATGTTGGGGAAGTCCAGAACCAGGGGACATAGTCTAAGGATAAGGGGTAAGCTATTTAGTACTGAGATGAGGAGAAACTTCTTCACTCAGAGAGTTGTTAACCTGTGGAATTCCCTACCGCAGAGAATTGCTGATGCCAGTTCATTGGATATATTCAAGAGAGAGTTAGATATGGCCCTTACGGCTAATGGGATTAAGGGGTATGGAGAGAAAGCAGGAAAGGGATACTGTGGTGAACAATCAGCCATGATCTTATTGAATGGTGGTGCAGGCTCAAAGGGCCGAATGGCCTACTCCTGCACCTATTTTCTATGTTTCTAAGTCCTTTGGGGGGCCGAGTTAGGAAGGTACGACTTAAGTCTTATTATTTATTTATTTATTAATATTGATGGTTTTTATGCTTCTTTAATGTTGTTGTGAAGGTGTTTAGTGCTTTGCGAGGTCATCTGTGCTTCCCCCCCCCCCCCCACCATCTCTGGCTACCTGCGCTGATTTCTTAACTCTCCGCAAGGGTTTTCTGTGCGGCCACAAGTGGCCACATACACTGGCCTAAGTTAGTTTGGAGCAACTATTAGCTGTCCACTCTGGCTTAAATGGCCAAAACAGGGGTAGGTGGCTGGTAACGCTCGCTTTTGAAAAAAAAAACTAAACTAAAAAAAACCTAACTAACTCACTTACACTGGCGCAAATTAAATGTGCAGAATGGGAATTTTTAAGATACTCCAGAAAAATCAAGTTGCTCAAAAAAAAACGGAGCAACTGCAGTCACAGTTCAGCCACATTTAGGCCCCAAGTTTCCACATGATTTGCTCCTGATTTTTAGGAGCAACTGGTGTAGAACGGAGAATCTTAGAAATCGGAATTCTCGTCATTTAGTTTGCTCCAGTTCTAGTCAGTTGGAACAGTTTCACTTTGGAACAGAATTTTTTTTTCAAAAGGGGGTGTGTCCGGCCACTTACGCCTGTTTTCAAAGTTTCATCAGTGAAAACTTACTCCAAACTAACTTAGAATGGAGTAAGTGAAGATTTTTGTACGCTCGAAAAACCTTGTCTACACTTTAGAAAATCAGGCGTAGGTTACAAATCAGGCGTAGGGAATGGGGTGGGGGGGGGGGTTTAAAGGGAAGTTTACAAACATTAAACACTTCAGTTTTACAAATAAAGAGCCATCATCAATAATAAATGATAAATACATCAATAAATCAATCAATAAATCAATCAAAAAAAATTAATAAGAAATATATTTTTTTTTAAATCAATGAATAAAACATTTTCTATTTACCGACTGCAGCACCGGGAGCCCTCCAACAGCGTGCTGGGATGCCCCCCCCCCCCCCCCCAGTGTGTCTCTGTCAGTGTCTCTATCTCTCTGTCTGTCTGTGTGTGTCTCTCATTCTCTGTCTGTCAGAATCTGTGTTTCTGACAGCGAGGGGAGGGGGAGGAGGGGGGTAGAGAGAGAGAGGGGGGGAGCAGAGGGAGGGAAGGGGGAGGGAAGGGGAGAAGGGGGAGAAGGGGGAGGGGGGAGAAGGGGATAAAGGAGAGAAGGGGGAGAAAGGAGATGGGGGGGAAAGGAGATTGGGGGGAAAGGAGATGGGTGGGGGGAGAAAGGAGATGGGGGGGAAAGGAGATGTGGGGGAAAGGAGATGGAGGGGGAAGGAGATGGAGGGGGAAGGAGATGGGGGGGAAGGAGATGGGGGGTTAAGGAGATGGGGGAAGGATATGGGGGGAAGGAGATGGGGGGGAAGGAGATGGGGGGTTAAGGAGATGGGGGAAGGATATGGGGGGAAGGAGATGGGGGGGAAGGAGATGGCGGGGGGAGGAGATGGGGGGGGAAAGGAGAAGGGAGAAGGGAGAGGGGAAAGGAGAAGGGGGAGGGAGGCTGAACGGGCCGGGCCCGAGACTTCGGGCAGGGCCCGTCCCCAGCACCAGATTTACAGGTAGGTGATGTTGGGTCGGGTCGGGGGGGTGGTGGGAGGGAGGTCGGTTCGGTTTGGGTCGGGGGGAGGGAGGTCAGGTCGGGGCGAGGGAGGTCAGGTCGGATCCAGTCCGGTGGGGGGAAGCGGGAGTCGGGTCGGGTCCGGGGGCGGGGGGGAAGCGGGAGTCGGGTCGGGTCCTGGGGCGGGGGGGAAGCGGGAGTCGGGTCTGGTCCGGGGGCGGGGGGGAAGCGGGAGTCGGGTCGGGTCCGGAGGCGGGGGGTGGGGGGATGCGGGAGTTGGGTCCGGTCCGGTCCGGGGGCGGGTGGAAGCGGGAGTCGGGTCAGTGTCGGGTCCGATGGGGGGGGGGGGGGAAGCGGGAGTCGGGTCGGTGTCGGGTCCGGAGGCGGGAAGCGGGAGTCGAGTCGGGTCGGGAGGAAGCAGGAGCTGGCCGTGGGAGGAGCCTTATTCACGCAGCCCCAGTGAGGCCATTCGGCCAGGGCTAGGGGCTGTGTGCTTCAGGCCCCTCCCCCACAGTTTCGGGCGCCTGGAGCTACTGCACTTGCGTGCCCACTGTAGCGCGCATGTGCAGAGGTCCCAGCACTGTTTTCAGCGCAGGGACCTGGCTCCGCCCCCCACAGCTCCTGCTGCGCTGCGCCGAGGGCCAGAAGACCTGCAGGGAGGTGGAGAATCTGAAGGGTTTTTTTAGGCGCACTTTGTGGCGCGAGAAACGAGCGTCGAGGTTGGGACTGCGCCGTTCTTGGCGCGGCTCGAAACTTGGGCCCTTACCGTGGGCAATTCACTTCTAAACCAAACCCTGATGTGTGAGCTTTTACTTTTCCCTCGAATATCAAATTAAATCATATTATGGTCACTATTTGCAAGATGCCTCCTTACCGTCAGACTGTTAACTCATTTTGGTTTCCTATTCATCACTTAAATCCAGTAGGTTGTTGGTTTTAATATGTATTGTTCTAGAAACCCGTCTCAAATACAATCTAGAAATTCGTTGCCTTGACTACTTGAGCTGTTTTGCTTCTCCCCGTCCAGAAGGTCTGTACCTGTGAAAAATAAGATGTATTTGTATAGCGCCTTTCATGACTACCAGACATCCCAAAGCGCTTTACAGCCAATGAAGTACCTTTTGGAGTGCAATCACTCCAAATGTAGGAAATGTGGCAGACAATTTGTGCACAGCAAGCTCCCACAAACTGCAATGTGATAATGACCAGATAATGTTTTAAGTGTTTTTAGTGATGTCGATTGAGGAATAAATATTGGCTTGGCCACCGGGGCTAACTTCCCCGCCCATCTACAAAATAGTGCCACGGGATCTTTTACGTCCAACTGACAGAGCAGACGGAGCTTCGGTTTAACGTCTCATCCGAAAGACGGCACATGTGACAGTGCAGCACGCCCTCAGCACTGCAGCCTAGATTTTTGTGCTGAAGTCTCTGGAGTGGGCGAGAGTGCTACCCACTGAGCCAAGGCTGACACCTTTCATTGTGTTGGGAGTGAAACCATGTTGGCGACAAATATGACCTAATGTTAATGCTTCGCATGCTGAAGAGTGAATATCATATCCGGGATGCAGCTGCTGAGCCACAGGATATTTGAATGGGTTTGCCGCCTTTTTTGGGAGGGTGGTGATAAATCTCAGCTGTGAAAGAAAGACTTACATTTATATAGCACCTTTCATGACATCTGGACATCTCAAAGCGCTTTAGTCAATGAACTCTTCTTGAAGTACTGTCACTGTTGTAATGTGGGGAACGCGGCAGCCAATTTGTGCACAGCAAGCTCCCACAAACAGCAGTGTAATGACCAAGTAATCTGTTTTTTTATGTTGATCGAGGAGTAAATATTGGCCAAGACATCGGGAATAACTCTTGTGTTCTTCTTCGAAATAGTGCCATGGGATCTTTTACATCCGAGAAGGCAGACGGGGCCTCGGTTTAACGTCTCATCCAAAAGACGGTACCTCCGACAGTGCAGCACTCCCTCAGCACTGCACTGGAGTGTCAGCCTAGATTTATGTGCTCAAGTTCTGGAGCTCTGACACCGTTCCCGGTCCAGCGAACGCATACCCCCAAACCCCAGCCCCAATGGCCTGGCCTCATTGCTGTCCCCTCGCCTTCCAACGGCCACCTGACAGACAGCCCCGTCCCACGCGCTCAGCCCCGCCCCGCCCCTCCCGCGCACTCAGTCCCGCCCCGCCCCTCCCGCGCGCTCAGCCCCGCCCCGCCCCTCCCGCGCGTTCAGCCCCTCCCAGCCCGCGCTCGCCACTCTGGCGGCGGCGGCTGGCTGCCGACCAATCAGCGGCGGGGCGTCACTTTACGTCGTCACGTTAGTCACGTAGCGCCGGTTGTAAGGAGAGTTGGAGAGGGGCGGAGGTAGCGAGAGAGTGAGGGGGGGGGCGGAGGGGGAGACGCGCGTTCCGGGCCATGAGCGCAGCAGCAAGATGGCGGCCGGGGAGGTGGGTGCAGACGTGAGAAAGCTGACGGACAAGCTGCGGGAGCTGGGCAACCAGCTGCGGGAGCTCGGCGTGTCCGTGCAGTCGTCCGGGGATTACTGCCAGCGCTTCTGCCAGGTGAGCGGCCGCGGGCGGGGCCATCGCTCCCCCTCCCCCCATATTGTTGTGTGCGGCCGGCGGCGGCGGCGGCTCGCAGCATCGCCGCTCTTTGTTAATGACGGCGGGGGTTTTGTCCGCCCCGGGCCCGCCGCCCGCCCGCCCGGCCATCCCCGCCGCAGCCCCTCCCCCTAACCCCCCCCCCCCCCCAGCCTTCCTTTGTTTTCCTGGCGGCGGCGTGTGTTTGATGCGCGCTGCGCAATCCTTTAAAATTAACAAAAAAGGGCAGCAAAGAGTGGGTCGTAAATAGGGAGAGGGGGATGGGCTGGCACCCACCCACAGTACAGCTGATTGTAACTCCAGTGGGTCCCAGCACTCTCTTTCCCCCCCACCCCCTTCCACTCTGCCCTGGCCCATTTCTTTCCGGTATATTTGGAAAAACACAAATCACATTCATGTCACCTTGTGAGATCAAAATGTACTTTAGCTGCTTTGAATGCAGCAAGCTAAGATTTCCCCTGTTTTATTTGCAACAAGCTCTAATATATACGTGCATTATTCAGGATTTTCTGTGTTTTATTTTTGTCGAACCGTGTTCAATGCTCAGTTGCACAAGTTTTAGAGAACTCTAGTTGGGTTTCATCACCAGTGTTTCAGTAATCATATCTGCATTTTTGAAGTGAAAGTAGCACTTGATGCCTTGGGGGTGTCCACACCCTTGACATTAAAAATAACGAGTTGTTAAAATAGTGATCAGACATCTCAACAGTTAGGGATTGTGGCTTGTATTTGGTAATGAATATGTTTTAATGCTGCAGTATTAAGTTTTTATGTAAGTGACCATTCAATCTATGGTTTTGCACTAGGTCATTTGGCCTGTATTGATGGAAGTTTATGCAAAATATGGAAAGTTTCCATAATAGAACAATGGATGCCCAGAATGATGATATGAAGCTTTATTTAATTTGAGAGGTAGGAGGACTTACTGCTGGAGATTCTAGCATCCATCAGTGTGAGATTAAAGATTGAGTTTCTCTTGTCTTTGCTAGTGTTGTGCAGTATGTAATCCACTATATAGTTTTTTTTAAATGTCTAATGGAAATCAAGATGTTATGAAACCTAATTGTTTGAGGTCTAAGTTATCCTGTGGCTGATGGTATTGTGGCCTCGGTGCACATGTATTTTACATGTTTTAGAAAATAACCCAGTGATATGATTTTATATATGTTTTATTATTCAAAACCTGTTATCTGAACAGCCCATTTGAACTATGCATGGTGTTAAAAAAAAAGTGGTTCTTGGAGGACTTTCCTTGGAGCAATTTGATGTGATAAATTGCAAGTATTTCACAAACTGCTTAAAGTGCACTCTGATTCTCTCTCTCTCTCTCTCTCTCTCTCTCTCTCTCTCTCTCTCTCTCTCTCTCCCCTTCCCTTCCTATATGTGAGCCAGCTAGTACCAAATCAGCTCTTGTATTACTTTCTCTTAAATCTTACCTTTCCCTACCCACAGTTTAAAAAAAAAATCTGCTTGCATTTTCAGTATTGATGTAGGGAGTGCCTCGAAGTTCCATATAGCTTTGGCTGCATCACACACTTGTTTATAATATCACTTATTTTGCCTCCACGTGGATATGCTATAGTACCAGTCATAAGATGGTCAAGTTACTTGTGGGTTTTGCAGCAAAATAAGAGGAATTTCAGAATATAATCCCCAAAATGGCAGGAAAGCTCCATGTAATAAAAGTAAAATGTGACTGATTTGTGACCACTATAAATGGGGAACCTACTTTTTAAATGGATGGAAATACAGAATAAGGCCCCAAAAACATCATTAAAACTACCTGAATTTTATATAATGATGACGTGATGTTTTCAGCCTTTTAAAACAGTTGCCCTGATATGTTATATCTTCCAATCCAATTAACTTGAAGATATTATTCTGTTACCAAGTTGTTTACTTCCCAATGATTGAAGCAGCTTTAGTAGTAAAACCCACTGCATAATATATAGTGGGAAGCAACTTATTGCAAGATTTGAAAACAGAAGATGGATGCCAGGGGTCTGACTATCATGAAAACCAAGGCTTTGCTGTTATGGTTGGTGGTGTTGCCCAGAATCTTGTGTATCTGCCTGCCATTTAATTTATAATTCACTATTTCTGTTCATAGCTTCCAGTGCTCCTACTGCTTTACAATAAAAGTAAAGGTTAACATTTTTTATATACCACTGTAAAGAAATAACTGATACTTCCTCAATTTTTCAGTTTCTTGATCTGTGCTGCTGTGGGTTAGAATACCATCAAAGCATATGACTGCTGTCATGGAACTCACTGCTGGACAGATATTTGTCTATCTGTGTGCTCAGTCCAGATATACTGATTGTTTTCCCCCTCACCCCTCAAATCAACCTGGTACAGCCTTTCACCCACACAGTTCCTTCCATCCTTGCCTATTGTGTGTATACAGACAAAGATAAATGCCCATATACAGTTAGCTTTATTAGTAATCCTTTCAGGGCTAGACATTTTTTAATACAGTTAATGGTCCTGTGCTAAACTATTTCTTTAATGGTACTGGTGATCCATGCACTACATCGGTTGTAGCAAATTCTGCACAATCCTTTCACATAGACCAGGTGTGGCCAACCTTTAAAGCTCAAGAATCAGAAAATGGCTGCAAGTGTCCCAGGTCTTTTGGTCACAACTCCGGTCCTGGAAAAGCAATGCTGAAAGTGTTTCATTAAGTGCCTTAAATGAATAAATATAATCTAATATAACCATTTTCAGTGTAGCCTATGGCAAACTTTTTTTGTTGTTGAATACAAACATAAAATTCCACTCTTTTTAATTGAATGTTATTAGTTCCTAAAAATTGCAATAATCTCAGCAGTTAACAATATTCAATAACTTCTGCTGAATAACACTACTGACAGTAATACTAGTCTGCTCACTGATATGTTCACTAATTACAACAACATTCTTTCCACTAGGAAAGTACAACATTTCATGTGACCATCATTTTTGTGGTCGCTGACCTACATTTGTTCCCGGTCTGGTAATGCCTCAAATTAAAAAATCTTCTGGTTTTCAAATCTCTCCATATCCTTGCCCCTCCATATCTCTGTAATTTCTTCCAGCCCTACAACACCCTCCCCCCATCTCTGTAATCTCTTCCAGCCCCACAACACCCCCCCCCCCCCCTAATATTTCTGCACTCCTCCAATTCTGACCTCTTCCGCATCCTTGATTTCCATCACCCCACCATTGGTGGATGTACTGTCTAGGCCCTCAGGTCTGGAATTCCCTCCCTAAACCTCCCCACCTCTCCTGCTTTAAGACGCTTCTTAAAACCTTTGACCAAACTTTTGGTCACCTGTTCTAATATATCTTTGTGGCTTGGTGTTGCATTTTTATTTGAGAATGCTCTGTCAAATGCCATGGGATGTTTTACTATGTTAAAAATGCTACATAAATGCAATCTGTTGTTGCACTTGGCATGCTTTATAATGGCACAAAGATATTAGTGTACAGTCAACTTTTTAAATTGGAAGATGCAAGAAAAATAAGGTTCCCAATAGTGTGGCAGCCCCAGGCTTGCATTCCAAGAAGGAGCGATTTTACCTCCATGTAAAGCACCTGACTTGCTTGCTCATTGTGATTTCACCCCAGTTATCATTGTTTGTTCCACTTTATTCCAAGGAGAACTTGCTTTTGTATCATACTGGGATAGGAGGATAGCAATTCATTTCATTGGTTTAAAAAAAAATATATTTTATTGTAATATATTCTACAGAAGATTTTACCATTCTACTTCTCAAAAATAATCCAATTTGATAGTATCAATGTAATCCTTTTGCAGCAAGTCATACTTTTGAATCTAAAATCACCTTGATCGTGAATAGCAAAGTTTCACCACAAAATTCACTCTCGGTTACCCCCCCCCCCCAGCCCACTCCTAATGCTGGATTTTGTTGGCCTGACATTAGTTTTTCTGCACTGGAATGCAGTGCACTTTTTTCAGTGCTAGTCTCTACAGTTGTGAGGTACACCTGTATAATCAACAGGCATTCTTTAACTGATTCATTGACCAAGTAAGCTACTTGCTGGTGTCTTTCTCCTATTTAGCTCTGATGCAATTATTGTAGAAGAAAATATGTCAGTTACATATAACAGTGTTAAGTTGCAGTATTGATAACTGTATTCTAATATAAAACTGGGTACCTTGGTACCTCTGTACTCCTGTGAGCATAAGGGATTTTCATGGTGCTGTTGAGTCTCCATGTGACTGCACATGCACGGAGCTGGATTATGTTTGCGACTGGGTAAAAATGTCATTATGTTGTGTTCTAGTTTTCACTGCTTTTATTAGATGAAATATCATACTTTCCTTGAACTGAAACAGCTTTGTAAATTCTATCCAATCAATTGCAGCTTCATTTTAAAAATGGAAGATTTTTTTCCCTCCTATGCAATCTAATCTATGTATTCAGTTTTTGATTTTGCACATGATGTTTAGGTCTCCCGTTTTCTCTCCTGCAATTGTAGCAATGGTACAAAGTGGGTGCAGGTCTGTGTTGAAAAACTAACCTCCAGCTTGGTGCAGCAGCAGAAAATGAGTAAATGGAGAGTGATGCAGGGATGTTGTGGATCTCACTTTGTGCTACTCTCCCATGATCCTACCTTAAATATGCTGCTTATTCTAAACCCTCAATGGTGTTGGCTGATACAGTAATGTACTTCAGTATTATGGTGAGTCTCGTGCAAAATATTGGAGGGGAAATTGCAGTCGGAGGCTTCCTACTGATGAACGCCTCCGACCCGAAAAAAAAAATCGCCGAAAATACCTGGTGGTCCCGGAGGAACGTAGGATTGTGGTCGGAGGCCTTCATTTGCTGGGCAGCACACGGGAACGTGTCCTCCAGATACGTATTCGTATCCTGGGATCACGTAAGCCTGGACCACCAATCGCTATATAGTATTCTCATTGATAATAGGAGCTCCGTTTTTACAAACTCTTATTACTATCAATGAGAATACGCTCCTAAAACAAGAGACACAATGCAATAAATTAATTGAAATTGAATATAATTAAATGTTTTGGAAAAAGATTTTTTGAAATTTTTAAAAATGTTTTAATAGGATTAAATATAAACTTGTCTTAATGGATAGGGTTTTTAAATATAAAAGTGAGTGATTAAATTTAATTTTTCTATATTTAACTCTTGTAAAAGTAAGCTATGTGCCAGGTGTAAGAATTTGAAGGACATTCGCTAGGCAAGAGTTGAGCAAATAGCCCAATCTCTGTCCCGGGGATGCGGCGATCTGTCAAGGCATCGCACCCTGAGAACCGGCATTAGCACGGCCCCTCCCGGTGTGTGCGCACGTCGTATGAACCCGGAGAGGCCGCAATTCAGCCCAATATTGTGGCCTGTGTGGTATTTTCAGTGCTTGCAGTAGTTCTTCAGACGTCCCTTTTTTTTTAATAAAAAGAATGGACTGTGTGCATGAATATATTTTATACCGTTGCTATTTCAGGTAACCTCTTCACAATTTTCATAATGTTTTGAAAAATTGGGGGCAGCATAGTTTGCTGTGAAATGGATGATTTAAAGTCAGTTTTTGTGTTTCTCTAGTGTTAAGCGCAGGGACAGATTCCATCTCTCTAATGGGGTGAGATGGATACAGACACACTTCATAGATGGTGTTCAGAAACTGAAATCCTACAACTAGATTTGCACCCCTCGATGGCAAGGCACTGAATTTTTTGATTGTAGTTGTAACCCATGACTTTGCCCTGGAAACCTCTAACTGGATGTAAGCAACAATTGCATCTGTGCCTTGCCAGTGTCGCCCACATCCCCAGAATAATATTTGGAAAATAAAGCGTTTTTTTGTGGAGTTAAAATGTGTTACAATGATTGATTCATTGGACGGGGCGAGGCGAGAGAGAAATACCGATCTTCATCCATCCATTGCAGAAATGTATTTGCGTCTGGGGAGCCTGCATTAACATACATGCAAGGCACTATACTGATTTTCTATCTGGTGCTCTAACAATTCTATGTGTAGTGCCTGTCTGAAACCCAGTGTAGTGTATCCATTTATTTTAAGACTAGCTGAAAATAACATTTCTGCAAAAACACTACCTGCTTTGTTTATTTACATGGCAGAGCTTTCCTTGTACAATGTTTTGTCTTAATGTTTATATAATTATTTTTGCCCAATTAAGTTTAGCACTCAAAGTAATTAATTATGGATACCTAATTCGCCTGTTCACAGAATTATTTAAGAACTTGAAGCTTTCATTGGATTTCTTTGAAATTCATTCAAGTGTACTCTCTATTCACAGTGCATCTTTAATGTTTGACTACAGCACAATAAAATGAGTCATTTTTGCAGATAATGTATGTCTGAAATGTTATAACTTTATTAAGTACTTCAGAATACTCGGATTGCTATTCAGTGGAATTCCGATTGGATGTATATGTCGTGCACAAGGGAGAGGTGCTCAAACCCGAGGGTAATGTGAAAGGAGTAATATTGATTCCTGGCATCCGAGCACTGGGGGACTTGAAAGGAGTTGCCTGAGAGGGGGATTCATAGAGATGTATGATTGTAATCAGTATTGAAAGTAAATACAAAAACACTTTCAAATTATGGAATGAGCTTCCAGGCATAGTAGCGGAGGCAAAAGCCTGGAATTATGAGAACCAACTGGGTGGGCACTGGGTCTTTTCGGAATGGTTGAGCTCGGGTGGACCAAATAGCCATCCTCATCTAAATCTATCATGATTGAGAATTTATTACTTGCTCAGATTTTGCATTATTTGCTTTTGTGTAACCTGCATGTGTTTAAGGCAGCTTTTGGGGAGGATTAGTTTGGATGTTGAGTCTTTGTGTGCGCTAACTGGAAAAAAAAATGATTTGACTAGTAGAATTGAACAACAGCTTGTATTTATACAGGGCCTTTAACGTAGTAAAACATCCCAAGGCATTTCACAGGAGTGTTACACAATTTGAAACCGAGCCACACAAGGAGAAATTTGGGCTTGTGACCAAAAGCTTGGTCAAAGAGGTAGGTTTTAAGGAGAGTCTTAAAGGTGAGGTGGAGAGGTTTAGGCAGGGAATTCCAGAGCTTGGGGTCCAGGCAACAAAGGCATGGCTACCAATGGTTGAACAAGAGGGTAGAATTAGAGGGCAACAGATATCTGGAGTGGGGGGGGGGGGAAGAGAAATGAATGAGATTAGAGATATGGGGAGGGCTTGGAGGAATTTGAAATCAAGTCATTGCTTAACCGGGAGCCAATGTAGGTCAGCAAGCACAGGGATAATTGGTGAACGGGACTCAGTGTGAATTAGGACACAGGCAGCCTAGTTAACCACTAATGTCCATTTTTTTTGTATTATTCAACCAGCAAATAATTTTTTAGAAATCTTGTATTTGGTGACTGTTCAGCCCATTGATAAGACTGGTCGGCAACCTTGTTGCAGAATATCAAATTCAGTGTATATTCTTTTTGCAATAATATAGCACCTGTTGCTGTTAATACTTCTGCTACGAGTTCATAAGTGGTTCCAGATAAAGACAGACTGAGCAAATTTGTACAGCAGTTGTATGTTACACAATTGGTGCCCTTGCTGTGGGCAAATGTTGCCAGTACTTTTTAAGTCCCATGCAAGAAAGTTTGATTGAATATACAGCCCATAATATTACCAGAGTTTTCCTGCAAACTTCAGTCAGTCTTAACTCAAATTATAATATGAGTCTAGTTGGCAGAAATCCTCTTGACTTCAAGCAATAAGATTAATGATGCGTGTGCTTTAATAACACGAGTTAAAATGAGGTGGTTAACCTTAACATGTAAAGTAAACCTGACTTTGAGTGAAAATGTGGATAAAGTAATGGAAAGTTTTGCAAACCTAGTCTGTAACACTGATTTAGGTATTGGTAAGAGTAAGATTTCTTGCCAGGGTCAAACAGTTAGGTTTGTAAGATTTCTAAATCTCTGGCATTAAATTGACAGCAAGTCCGATTCTTTTAAAACAATTTGGAATAGTTTTATTAAACATGCACATCTATCAGCAGTCGTCAGCTATCCTACAGATCTACTTAGTTACAACAGATACAATGATACAATAATTTTATAAGAAGGTATATGTCGCTTCCCTCTGGCAAAGCACACGGTGGCTTCTTTGTCTGTAGAGGAAGGTCCTGCTTTTGCCGTGTGCTTAAGAAAAGAGAAGGGACCCAGCAGTCTTTGGCTTGACTTATACCCCTTAAGACCATTGTTTCTCAAAGCTTCAGGATTGAGTCTTGGTTCCAGGACTGTTCCTGATTGGCTTCTCCTCATACATGACTGTCTGGTGGGCTGGTGCCATTAATTAGCAAAGAATGACTCAAAAAATGATTAAGAAAGGGAAGATAGATTATGAAAGTAAACTAGCATGAAATATTAAAAACAGCAAGAGTTTCTTTAGGTATATAAAAATGAAGAGTAGCTAAAGTAAATATTGGTCCCTTTTAGAGGAAGAAACCAGGGAATTGATGATGGGGAACATGGAGATGGCAGAAACTCTGGAGAAATATTTTGTATCAGTCTTTACGGTAGAGGATACTAACAATATCCCAACAGTGGATAGTCAAGAGGCTATAGGGGTGGAGGAACTTAACACAATGACAATCATAAGGAGGTGGCACTCAGTAAGATAATGGGACTGAAGGCGGATAAATCCCCTGGACCTGATGGCTTGCATCGTAGGGTCTTAAGAGAAGTAGTGGCAGGGATAGTGGATGCATTGGTTGTAATTTATCAAAATTCCCTGGATTCTGGGGCGGTCCCAGCAGATTGGAAAACTGCAAATGTGTAACGCCCCTGTTTTTTTTTTAAAAAAAGGAGGCAGACAAAAAGCAGGAAACTATAGACCAGTTAGCCTAACATCTGTGGTTGGGAAAATGTTGGAATCCATTATTAAAGAAGCAGTAGCAGGACATTTGGGAAAAGCATAATTCAGTCAGGTAGAGTCAGCATAGATTTATGAAGGGGAAGTCATGTTTAACAAATTTGCTAGCATTCTTTGAGGATGTAATGAACAGGATGGATAAAGGGGAACCAGTCGATGTGGTGTATTTAGACTTCCAGAAGGCATTTGACAAGGTCCCACATAAAAGGTTATTGCACAAGATAAAAGTTCATGGGGTTGGGGGTAATATATTAGCATAGATAGAGGAATGGCTAACAGAAAAGAGAGTTTGGATAAATGGTTCATTCTCTAGTTAGCAATCAGTAAATAGTGGGGTGCAGCAGGGATCCGTGCTGGGACCCCAATTATTTACAATGTATATTAATGACTTAGATGAAGGGACCGAGTGTAACGTAGCCAAGTTTGCTGATGATACAAAGATGGGAGGAAAAGCAATGTGTGAGGAGGACACACACAACCTGCAAAAGGACATGGGCTAAGTGAATGGGCAAATATTTGGCAGATGGAGTATAATGTTGGAAAGTGTGAGGTTATGCACTTTGGCAGAAAAAAATCAAAGAGCAAGTTATTATTTAAATGGAGAAAAATTGCCAAGTGCTGCAGTACAGTGGAACCTGGGGGCCTTGGTGCATGAAACACAAAAGGTTAGTTTGCAGGTACAGCAAGTGATCAGGAAGGCCAGTGGAATCTTGGCCTTTATTGCAAGGGGGGTGGAGTATTAAAGCAGGCAAGTCTTGCTACAGTTGTACAGGGTATTGGTGAGGCCACACTTGGAATACTGTGTGCAGTTTTGGTTTCCATATTTAAAAAAGGATATACTTGCTTTGGGGGCAGTTCAGAGAAGGTTCACTAGGTTGATTCTGGAGATAAGGGGGTTGACCTATGAGGAAAGGTTGAGGAGGTTGGGCATCTACTCATTGGAATTCAGAAGAATGAGAGGTGATCTTATCGAAACGTATAAGATTATGAGGGGGGCTTGACAAGGTGGATGCAGAGAGGATGTTTGCACTGATGGGGGAGACTAGAACTAGGGGGACATCTTAGAATAAGGGGGTACCATTTAAAACTGAGATGAGGAGGAATTTTTTCTTGTTGTAAATCTGTGGAATTCGCTGCTGCAGAGCTATGGAAGTTGGGTCATTGAATTAAATTTAAGACAGACGGACAGTTTCTTAACCGATAAGCGGTTATTGGGAGCGGGCAGGGAAGTGGACCGGAGTCCATGATCGCATTAAATGGCGGAGCAGGCTCGAGGGGCGGTATGGCTTACTCCTCCTATTTCTTATGTTCTTAATTAGGTTAATGGTTTCCCAATTAACACCTTTTCTAGTTTGCGTTTCAAAGCCATGCTTCCTTTGTTCCTTGTGCTCTGCCCAGCCAGAGGAGACATGAACTTGGGGAAGGTATCCATTTTGTTTCTTTCAACACTGACGCCTTTCTGTATAATCTACACGTAACTTTTTTAATATATATCAATTTTATCATTACTAAACACTTTTATTCTTGCAGGTTTTATTTAGAATATGTTTAGGTAAGATTACAGCCCTATTTTAATGTAGATACCATGAATCCTTAGCATTACAAATGTATTTTTGTTCCAGTAAGAAATTGAAAGTTTGATCTGAGTGGGTGAAGCAGAGAGTTAGGATGCAAGAAGGATATTGGTGCTTAAGGTGGCTGGAGTCATTGGATTCTGTCTCTAGAATATGTTTTCAGAACAGGGTCCCTGAACTGATGGGATTTGAGAGGATGTCCAGGGTTTGAGATCATCAGAATCCTTTCCAGCCCATCAAGTATCAGCTGTCTGTGGGTAGCATCCTTGCCTCTGAGTCAGAAGTTGTGGGTTTAAGTCCCATTCCAGGGACTTGAGCACAAAAATCTAGATTGATAATCCAAGTAGTACTGAGGGAGTGCTGCACTGTTGGAGGTGCCGTCTTTCAAATGAAATGTTAAACTGAGACCCCGTCTACTCTCTCGGGTGGATGTAAAAGATCCCGTGGCACTATTTCGAAGAAGAGCAGGGCAGTTATCCCAGGACAGTTATCCCAGGACACTGGGGCTGACTCCCTCAATCAACATCACTAAAACAGATTATCTGGTCATTGTCACATTGCTGTTTGTGGGAGTTTACTGTATGCAAATTGGCTGCTGCGTTTCCTGCATTACAGCAATGACTACACTCCAAAACGTACTTCATTGACTGTAAAGTGCTTTGAGACGTCCAGTGGTCATGAAAGGTGCTGTATAAATGCAAGTCTTTCATCAGGTTTCTGTACATTGTTCAGTTCTGCTGGAGCATGCCAAAATTTATAGATATCTCGTGCATAGAAAACCATTGGAAGAGTACTGACATTCCACACTAGTGTATTTCTAGCAAAATTGTATTTGTTCCACATCAGCAGTATTAAGGCAGTTTAGTCACTATTTTTAGTAAGCTACAGTGTAAAAAGGCAGGGACCTGTTTTTTTTTAAAAAACCTTTTGGATAACCACATGGCTATAAAAGCCCCTACATTGCTTGTGAGATTAGTGCTGTCATAAAGAAGTTTGGATATGTGCATCTTATTTTAATTAGAAAAATTGAATGAGGATTAGCAGTATAGTTGAAAAAATATTACAGACTAAATAGAATACCTATACTAACCACAGCCAAACATAGTCGACTTAATAGTCATTAAGATAGTTAATGCAGGGAACAATGATTCTGTTCTTCACTGAATAGAGGGAGAAAGTATGAGGATTTAGGAACGGCTGGTTACACGCAGCTCAGTGATTGTGTTTTGCTCAACTAAATAAACATGGCGTTTATTTAATCATTAATGGAGCAGGTGATTCCTTTGGGAGGGGATTGTGCAGGGATGTAGAGAAGCAATAGCTGCATTTTTCATTCGTGTTCACATCTGCAAACTCTGAAGGTCTCTGCTCAATATGGCCAATAAATAGAAGTTGTACTGACACCAAGGTAGAGGTGGCAAAAATATAGCTGTCACCCAGGTTGAGTGACTGAAACACAATGTTACAGCATTTGTAGTGTTAATTTGGTGCCATCTACAACGGAGATGCCTATGGTAGATTAATGCTATACCTCTGCTGTGTTCCTTGGCTCTTGAGTACTTTCTTTGCAAAACCTGTGGTTGCATTCAACAGATTTCTTTGACCATGCAAACCATAAAAATGAATATTAAACTTGACTTATTGACCCAGAAATTCCCACCTCCCAATGTGTATGGACCAGGGAAGGCATTGCAAAAGCCGGTTTTCAGTGCACAATGCGTATGCGCTGAAAACCGGCTTTTCCGATCTGTCAAGCTCTAGCTTGGCAGATCCTCCGTATCTCAGCAGCCAGGACATTCGCATAGGCAAGATTACAGTGTTTACCCATATTTTGCCCAGCGGATGTCCTGATAACTCTTGCGCCTGATAAAAGCAGGCGGATGGCCTACTTTTACAGGCATAAGAGTTTTAAAATACACAAACATAATAAAATGTGTTTTTAATTTTATTTTATTATTAAAAGCCCTCCCCACTATGGTAAGTTTATTTTAAACCATAATTTTAAAAATCGGGAATTTTTAAATAACTTTTTAATTTAAATTAATAAAAATGTGTGTTTTTTCTATTTGTTTAGCGGGGGGGGGGTTTCTCAATCATAATGGGGACACCAACTTATGGAATTCCCATTATGAATGAGTATATTCTTTACCTGGATTGGCTGCCCAGAGCCATGTGACTGCAGCTCCAGCCCTGTGCATGTCCTGACGTGCACGCGCTCCGACGCACAGTCAGCGGCGGCCTCGGGACCGGGAGATTGAGAAGAAATTCCTGGTTTCCTAGGGCCCAAGTTTCCCCAGGAATTGCTCTTCTTTTTTTTTTGGATCAACTAGATTTTTTTTGGAGTAACTAAAAAATCGTAGTTCTCTCCATTTAAATTGCTCCAGTGTAAGTGAGTTAGGTTTTTTCAAAAGACGGCGTTGCCAGCCACATATGCCTGTTTTGGCCATTTAAGCAAGTTTTTAGCCAGCTAAAACTTACTCCAAACTAACTTAGGCCAGCATAAGTGTACGTTCTGAAAAGCTCTGCGGTGAATTAAGAAATCAGCGCCGGTAGCCAGAGATATGGGAGTGGGGGGGGCGGGGAGGGGAGGGGAGGATGAGAAGGGGACCTTCACAGCAACATTAAAGAAGCATAAATACATTTAAAGCCCCATGCACTAAACAAAGCACAAAAAGTAATGAGTAATTAATTAACAAAAAATAGAAGGAACCCCGCACCTAAAGCACCAAGGAGAAAGTAATAAGCAATCAATCAATCAATCAATAAATAACAAATAAAAAAAATAGAAGTCCTACCTTGGGGAACGCAGTGGGCTGCCGATGAGGGAACCCTTTCGGCCAGGGCTAGGGGCGGCGTGCTTCAGGCCCCTCCCACACAGCCTGCAGAACGTCTCAGATTTGGGCTGCCATGAGCTACTGCACATGCGTGTAGACTCTAGTTAGTGCGCATGTGCAGAGGTCCAGGCTCTGCCCCCAATGCACTGGCCACGCTACGCCACCACCGAGGAGAGGCTGTGGAGCAGCCAGAATCGGGAGGAAGATTTTCGGCACGCTTGGAGGCAGACAAAAGCGGCGCACCTTGGGTGAGTGCGCCAGAAAAAGGGATTGGGGAAATTTGGGCCCCTAGTGTGAAACCACAGTTGTTTGAGAATGCACCATCGGCATTTCTCAGCCATTGGGGAAGCTAGTAAAGGAAAATAAACGTTTTTGCAATGCATTTGCACTAGTTACTTAAAATTACTACTTTCCTTTCTCTTGCTGTAATATCTTTCCTATCCATTGAGGTTGTTCTCTGCTGGTGGGTGGCAACATAACTAGTTCATGACCTTTACACGGTTGAAAGGGGAAAGAGGAGGGCTTCAGCGTCTCTGCCTGGCTGCAACCCAGATGTTTTGCAATCATAGAACAGTACAGCACAGAAGGAAGCCATTCAGCCCATCAAGTCTGTGCAGGCTCTTTTGAAGAACCTTCCAGTTAATCCCAACCCCCCCTCTTCCCCCATATCCCCGCAATTTTCTCCAAGTATTTATTCAATTCCCTTTTTGAAGGCTACTATTGAATCTGTATCCACCGCCCTATCAAGCAGCGCATTCCAAATCCTAACCTCTTGTGTAAAAAGGTTTTCCCTCATGTCGCCTCTGGTTCTTTTACCAATTACCGTAAATCTGTGCTCTCTCGTTATTGACCCTTCAGCCATTGGAAACAGTTTCTTGTTATTTACTCTATCTAACCTCTGCATGATTTTCAAACACCTCTGTCTACCCACACAATTGTAATTCCCTCATCCCTGGTACCATTTTATTAAATCTCTTCTGTACCCTTTCCAAAGTCTTCACATCTTTCCTAAAGTGTGGTGCCCAGAATAGGACACACTGCTCCAGTTGAGGTAGAACTACTGTTTTATTTAGTGTTTCATTCTGGCTTTTGTACTCTCTGCCTCTATTTATAAATCCAGTATCCCATGTGCTTTATTAACTGCTATGTTAACCTGTCCTGTCACCTTCAAAGCACCCCAGGCCTCTGTTCTTGCACCCCTTTAAAATTGTACCATTTGGTGTGTATTTTCTCTCCTCATTCTTACTACCAAAATGTCACCTCACACTTCTCTGCATTGAATTTCACCTGCCATGTGGCTACCTAATGTACCAGTCTGTTTGTCCTCTTGAACTCTATCACTATCTTCCTCACTGTTTACTACACTTCCAAGTTTTGTCATCTGCAAATTTTAAAATTGTGCCCTGTGCCCTAAAGTCCAAGTCATTAATATCTCTTCTGCACTGGCTACTATTAAAGCCATCTTGTTTGTACAGTGGTGTTAATAGTAGAGGGAGAATGAAAAGATAACCCAGCTTTGTAAAATTAAATAGTACTATAAAAAGACCATTAAGCAGACTGGCAGTACTGGAGTCTGGCTGGTCTGCCTGCTCACCCCTTTCTTGCCCTGGATACTGATTTGTTTTACTTTCTATGTACGCCGTTGCCGATGAGGCCTTTAGTTATTGTCAGCTAAGCAGCCTTGGGCTTTTATCCAAAATGATGGATCTTGGCGACGAAAATAAATGTCTTGTATGAGTGTTTGTGTGGAGATGGGGAAGTACTTCACACTGAAGTTTCTGTTACAGAAATATATACTGTATTTATACGTTGGATCTCCTGTTGCTTTGCTTATGGTGAGCTGGATAGTACCCTGGCTCATAAGTTATTATACTCAATAATACTTAGTAGGCTAGGTCGAAGTTGGGATCACCAGCATTAAGTTGACCAGGCAAACATTACTGACCTGTCGGTGACCCGAGCTAATTTCCTGGGGCCAGCCGCATTTAAATTCTTTTGGGTGAGCATCTGGTGGTATTCCCATTGTCATGTGGGAGTTTGCCACTGGGAACAGGAGCAGATAAGCGCACCTGCAGCAGTGTAAAGAGCCAGGTAGCATGGAGGAAGAAATGGAAGTTGTGGCCACTGAAAGTGATTGACAGTTCCACATCGCTGCATTATTCAGTCAATAGGTCCTATATCAATTGGACCTCCTGCATAGAGCGCTGACATTTGAGGCAATGTCTATCCCTGAGACCAGCCAACCAGCTGTTGTGTACTGGCATTGATGGATGCTGTTGAGGTAATGATGGTAAATGTGGCGTATGTCAAGATCCTTATTTAATTAGTCAGCATGTTTGGACAGACACTTTCCTGGACTGGTGTCTCTTCTGGTAAATCAGTGGGCTATAAAATGGGTGGGGAGCAGCGCCATTAACCTATTGGAGTGGCACTAAACAGGAGCAAAATCCTGCCCAGTGTGTTCCTGTGGTGTTACGCATTGATCAAGTAACTACTGTCTCTGTTCCTGCAGCTGTTTTTCTAGATCTTTCCCACTCTAATTCTGTGCTCATCTAACTTGCTCATGTTCCATTAGAGGTCCTCAATTTTTTACATTTGTGCCTTTGTTAAAGGCCAGGTTATGCAGCAATATGGGTGCCATTGTGTACCAGGTTATAGCCAGGGATTGGCTGGGGAAAGTGAGTGGAGCACTTGTAGTTAAGTGAAACAGTTGGGGAGGAGGCTTGGAACTGGGGCTACTGCACAAGTTGGCATGGGTGGGGCCGGGATGCTTGGGCTTCAATTTTGGGTTTGACAGTCCTTGGGAGGGGAAGAAAGTTTGGCTTGGGTGGTTGGGGGGGTGCGGGATCTGAGTGAAGGGTTAAGCACCTCCGAGCAGGCAGAGAGCAGCTGCAGTTGCACAACCTGCCCGCAATGCTCAGCATGCTTCCTGCAGAGTCAGTTTGGAATATTCCAAGAAATATTCTGCCCAGTGTGGGGATATTGGTATTGGTTAAATGCCTGCTTTTAGCTTTTGTTCAGGTTTAAGATTAAGCAGTTTTCAATATAAAACATTTTCCCTTCTTGATGGACCAATGTGTGTGTGACGATAGGACACGCAGCAGTGAGGAATACTGAATGGGCTGTCTGATCGTGCCTGCGTTTTCCAACTCAAGCTGCAGGTTGTACTGAGAGCAGAAACCAGGAGTTCAAAAGCATTCCAAAGAATAGCAAATGCCCAGAGGGAATAAAAAAAGGTGAGGTGCTTTTATTTTTAAAAAAAAAAACAACCCTAATAGGATCCAGTCATTTGTTTGACCAGTTTTGATGCCTTGGTGAGGGGACCAGTTTAAACACGGTGGTTGATCGGTTTTCTGCAAAGGATGATGACAATTAATACATTTAAGATAGATTTGTAATTATTTTGCGGGTGAAAAAGCAAGCTAGATGACCAGAATGATCTGTAATTGTGCATTAACATAGGATGTGTCTGTAAACTTTCATCTTGCTAAGCTCCGGAAACACTAGTTTTCCTAAACCCAAGGCCGTCCAAGCTTTGAATATTGCTCCCATAGCTAGGCTACTTCTCCCATTCCTGGACAGGATACAGGAAAATGCCTGTATGTTAACCAAGCTATGGTCAAAGTGATTAGATCTATTTGCTCGCATAGACGATGAACGGGGACACATGCTAGTTAGGTCAAATGGGCTGTTAGTGTGTTGTAACGTTGATATATTTCTGTGTAGTGGTTATTGCACTGGACTAGCACCTCAGAAGTTGGAGTTCAAATTGCACTAGGGTAAGTTGTGAAATTGAATTTAGTAAATCTGGTTTATTTATTATAGTAATGGAAGTTTTTTCTTACTAATTGTAGGCTGGAAGCCGCAAAGTATACCGTCATGAAAGGTGCTGGATTGTTAAAACTTAACTGGTTCATTGATATCTTTCAAGGAATGAAACTGGCCTACACGTGACTCGGGTCCTACACTATGTAGTTAACTCTTAAAACTGAGATTAATTGCACTATTGTTACTACTTCTGACGCAGTACTTAAAAGCTGTGGAATGACTTGCCCCCTTTGGATTGATCTTTTACTACCCAAGCTTGGGGTTTCAGCTAACCGCCATTTCCTGTTGGCTTGTCTGCTCTCCTACTCTTAATCTTCCTGGTCTCCTACTCAATAAGCCTTGAGCATACACATGCATTTTAAAAACAAAAAATGCTTCAGGGTCATTTAAATGTGCTGTTGCTATACTGTAGATCCATGTAAACTTCTATAAAGGCTGCAATAGTAATGCAGTTTCAACTTGGGTATTCATTGATGACAATTTGTCAAGAGTACTGGAAAGCTCAAAACTAGAAAAGATCACTTCATCCATCTTGGTGTCCTAACAGTTGTATCCAATAATATGTTTCTCCAAGGAACTTGTCTACTTTGCTTTTGAAGATACCTAAACTATTTGCTTCTATGACCTTTAGTGAGCTGTTCCAATAACCAACGACCCTCCTTGAATCCTGTCTGCAGATAGCTACTCTCGGCTTAAATTCATCCCCTTGTTTATCTTTTAGCTTGCTGATAACCATAGTGGGATAACACAGCTCACGAGACTCAGTTGGCTTTGTGTAGAATATTTGTGAGTGTGTAGAATATTTGAGTGCAGAGATTTATTTGTAACACTACATATTGCTGTCCATTGCCAGATGCGATAATGTGGAGGTGATAAAACTGAGTGGAAATAGTGATGTTTGCAATGCCCATCTTTGAGGGGACAGTGTTGAGCAATTCCATAACATGATCTTTGTCCTCAATTATACATCAAACACTTATTAAAAAGAAAATAGTGTACTCTCAAATAAGGGAACTTTCTGATAAAATATGTACCAGAATCCACCTTCTATTAATGCTTTCAAGAAGTTAATGAATTATTTCTGTATTCAAGTTCCTTTTTTTTAGAAAAGCAAATGACTAATATAAACAAAAATTGAAAATGCTGGATTTACTCAGCAGGTCGGGCAGCATCTGTGAAGAGAGAGAAACACAGCTAACGTTTCAGGTCGATGACCCTTCGTCAGAACTGCCAGTTCTGGAGGGAGGGAGGAACTTGAAGCAATCACTATCGCATAGTACTAGGCAAATTAATGGAACTAAAGATGGATAAGTACCCTGGATCCGATGGCCTGCATCCTAGGGTCTTCTAAGAAGTGGCTGCAGAGATAGTGGATGCATTGGTTGTAATCTACCAAAATTCCCTGGATTCTGGAGAGATCCCAGCGGATTGGAAAACTGCAAATGTAATGTCCCTATTCAAGAAAGGAGGGAGACAGAAAGCAGGAAACTATAGACCAGTTAGCCTAACATCTGTTGTTGGGAAAATTCTGGAATCCATTATTAAGTAGTAGCAGAACTTTTAGAAAATCATAATTCAATCAAGCAGGGTCAACATGGTTTTATGAAAAGGAAATAGTGTTTGACAAATTTACTAGAGTTCTTTGAGGATATAACTAGCAGGGTGGATAAAGGAGAACCAGTAGATGTAGTGTATTTGGATTTCCAGGTCGGCGGCAGTCGGGAGCAGCATCGAGGAGGTGCGTGGAGCGGCCTATAAAAGGCACAGCAGGGAGTCCGGGGCCCAGCGTCGGCGGCAGTCGGGAGCAGCATCGAGGAGGTGCGTGGAGCGGCCTATAAAAGGCACAGCAGGGAGTCCGGGGCCCAGCGTCGGCGGCAGTCGGGTGCAGCATCGAGGAGGTGCGTGGAGCGGCCTATAAAAGGCACAGCAGGGAGTCCGGGGCCCAGCGTCGGCGGCAGTCGGGTGCAGCATCGAGGAGGTGCGTGGAGAGGCCTATAAAAGGCGTGACTTGTGCAGCTACAGGGAGAAGGCAAAAAAGAAGTAGAAAGAAATCAAAAGGTGACATCACAGCCAAGAGGGTAAGTGATTGGCTGGTGATTGGTGAGTAGTTTTTCTTTTTTCTCTTCTATATCAGTCAGTAACTTTTAACATTGTTGTTGCCAATTTAAGTGTATATAAGGGTTAAGTCATGGCAGGAGAGCTCGGTCGGGTGTTATGCTCCTCCTGTACTATGTGGGAACTCAGGGACACTTCCGGTGTCCCTGACGATTACGTGTGCGGGAAGTGTATCCGCCTCCAGCTCCTGGCGGTCCGCGTTGCGGAGTTGGAGCTGAGGGTGGATTCACTCTGGAGCATCCACGATGCTGAGAATGACGTGAGTATCACGTGTAGCGAGTTGGTCGTACCACAGGGAAAGGGTCCACAGCCAGATAGGGAATGGAAGACCAACAGGAAGAGCAGTGCAAGGAAGGTAGTGCAGGAGTCCCCTGTGGTCATCCCCCTGCAAAACAGATACACTGCTTTGGGTACTGTTGAGGGGGATGACTCATCAGGGGAGGGCAGCAGCAGCCAAGTTCATGGCACCGTGGCTGGCTCTGCTGCACAGGAGGGCAGGAAAAAGAGTGGGAGAGCAATAGTGATTGGGGATTCAATGGTGAGGGGAATAGATAGGTGTTTCTGCGGCCGCAACCGAGACTCCAGGATGGTATGTTGCCTCCCTGGTGCAAGGGTCAAGGATGTCTCTGAGCGGGTGCAGGACATTCTAAAAAGGGAGGGAGAACAGCCAGTTGTCGTGGTGCACATTGGTACCAACGACATAGGTAAAAAGAGGGATGAGGTCCTACGAAACGAATTTAAGGAGCTAGGAGCTAAATTAAAAAGTAGGACCTCAAAAGTAGTAATCTCGGGATTGCTACCAGTGCCACGTGATAGTCAGAGTAGGAATCGCAGGATAGCGCAGATGAATACGTGGCTTGAGCAGTGGTGCAACAGGGAGGGATTCAAATTCCTGGGGCATTGGAACCGGTTCTGGGGGAGGTGGGACCAGTACAAACCGGACGGTCTGCACCTGGGCAGGACCAGAACCAATGTCCTAGGGGGAGTGTTTGCTAGTGTTGTTGGGGAGGATTTAAACTGATATGGCAGGGGGATGGGAACCAATGCAGGGAGACGGAGGGAAACAAAAAGGAGGCAAAAGCAAAAGACAGAAAGGAGATGATGAAAAGTGGAGGGCAGAGAAACCCAAGGCAAAGAACAAAAAGGGCCACTGTACAGCAAAATTCTAAAAGGACAAAGGGTGTTAAAAGAACAAGCCTGAAGGCTTTGTGTCTTAATGCAAGGAGTATCCGCAATAAAGTGGATGAATTAACTGTGCAAATAGATGTTAAGAAATATGATGTGATTGGGATTACGGAGACGTGGCTCCAGGATGATCAGGGCTGGGAACTCAACATCCAGGGATATTCAACATTCAGGAAAGATAGAATAAAAGGAAAAGGAGGTGGGGTAGCATTGCTGGTTAAGGAGCAAATTAAGGCAATAGTTCGCAAGGACATTAGCTTGGATGATGTGGAATCTATATGGGTAGAGCTGCAGAATATCCAAGGACAAAAAACGTTAGTGGGAGTTGTGTACAGACCTCCAAACAGTAGTAGTGATGTTGGGGAGGGCATCAAACATGAAATTAGGGGTGCGTGCAATAAAGGTGCAGCAGTTATAATGGGTGACTTTAATATGCACATAGATTGGGTTAATCAAACTGGAAGCAATACGGTAGAGGAGGATTTCCTGGAGTGCATAAGGGATGGTTTTTTAGACCAATATGTCGAGGAACCAACTAGGGGGGAGGCCATCTTAGACTGGGTGTTGTGTAATGAGAGAGGATTAATTAGCAATCTCGTTGTGCGAGGCCCCTTGGGGAAGAGTGACCATAATATGGTGGAATTCTGCATTAGGATGGAGAATGAAACAGTTAATTCAGAGACCATGGTCCAGAACCTAAAGAAGGGTAACTTTGAAGGTATGAGGCGTCAATTGGCTAGAATAGATTGGCGAATGATACTGAAGGGGTTGACTGTGGATGGGCAATGGCAGACATTTAGAGACCGCATGGATGAACTACAACAATTGTACATTCCTGTCTGTCGTAAAAATAAAAAAGGGAAGGTGGCTCAACCGTGGCTATCAAGGGAAATCAGGGATAGCATTAAAGCCAAGGAAGTGGCATACAAATTGGCCAGAAATAGCAGAGAACCCGGGGACTGGGAGAAATTTAGAACTCAGCAGAGGAGGACAAAGGGTTTGATTAGGGCAGGGAAAATGGAGTACGAGAAGAAGCTTGCAGGGAACATTAAGACGGATTGCAAAAGTTTCTATAGATATGTAAAGAGAAAAAGGTTAGTAAAGACAAACGTAGGTCCCCTGCAGTCAGAATCAGGGGAAGTCATAACGGGGAACAAAGAAATGGCGGACCAATTGAACAAGTACTTTGGTTCGGTATTCACTGAGGAGGACACAAACAACCTTCCGGATATAAAAGGGGTCGGAGGGTCTAGTAAGGAGGAGGAACTGAGGGAACTCCTTATTAGTCGGGAAATTGTGTTGGGGAAATTGATGGGATTGAAGACCGATAAATCCCCAGGGCCTGATGGACTGCATCCCAGAGTACTTAAGGAGGTGGCCTTGGAAATAGTGGATGCATTGACAGTCATTTTCCAACATTCCATTGACTCTGGATCAGTTCCTATGGAGTGGAGGGTAGCCAATGTAACCCCACTTTTTAAAAAAGGAGGGAGAGAGAAAACAGGGAATTACAGACCGGTCAGCCTGACATCGGTAGTGGGTAAAATGACGGAATCAATTATTAAGGATGTCATAGCAGTGCATTTGGAAAGAGGTAATATGATAGGTCCAAGTCAGCATGGATTTGTGAAAGGGAAATCATGCTTGACAAATCTTCTGGAATTTTTTGAGGATGTTTCCAGTAGAGTGGACAAGGGAGAACCAGTTGATGTGGTATATTTGGACTTTCAGAAGGCTTTCGACAAGGTCCCACACAAGAGATTAATGTGCAAAGTTAAAGCACATGGGATTGGGGGTAGTGTG
This sequence comes from Pristiophorus japonicus, assembly GCF_044704955.1. Taxonomy (NCBI): domain Eukaryota; kingdom Metazoa; phylum Chordata; class Chondrichthyes; family Pristiophoridae; genus Pristiophorus; species Pristiophorus japonicus. The sequence goes on from NC_091985.1 coordinate 160,725,093, forward strand.
CTGACATGGATTGAGAACTGGTTGTCAGACAGGAAGCAAAGAGTAGGAGTAAATGGGGACTTTTCAGAATGGCGGGCAGTGACTAGTGGGGTGCCGCAGGGTTCTGTGCTGGGGCCCCAGCTGTTTACACTGTACATTAATGATTTAGACGAGGGGATTAAATGTAGTATCTCCAAATTTGCGGATGACACTAAGTTGGGTGGCAGTGTGAGCTGCAAGGAGGATTCTATGAGGCTGCAGAGCGACTTGGATAGGTTAGGTGAGTGGGCAAATGCATGGCAGATGAAGTATAATGTGGATAAAATGTGAGGTTATCCACTTTGGTGGTAAAAACAGAGAGACAGACTATTATCTGAATGGTGACAGATTAGGAAAAGGGCAGGTGCAAAGAGACCTGGGTGTCATGGTACATCAGTCATTGAAGGTTGGCATGCAGGTACAGCAGGCGGTTAAGAAAGCAAATGGCATGTTGGCCTTCATAGCGAGGGGATTTGAGTACAAGGGCAGGGAGGTGTTGCTACAATTGTACAGAGCCTTGGTGAGGCCACACCTGGAGTATTGTGTACAGTTTTGGTCTCCTAACCTGAGGAAGGACATTCTTGCTATTGAGGGAGTGCAGCGAAGGTTCACCAGACTGATTCCCGGGATGGCGGGACTGACCTATCAAGAAAGACTGGATCAACTGGGCTTGTATTCACTGGAGTTCAGAAGAATGAGAGGCGACCTTATAGAAACGTTTAAAATTCTGACGGGGTTAGACAGGTTAGATGCAGGAAGAATGTTCCCAATGTTGGGGAAGTCCAGAACCAGGGGACACAGTCTAAGGATAAGGGGGAAGCCATTTAGGACCGAGATGAGGAGGACTTTCTTCACCCAGAGAGTGGTGAACCTGTGGAATTCTCTACCACAGAAAGTTGTTGAGGCCAATTCATTAAATATATTCAAAAAGGAGTTAGATGAAGTCCTTACTACTAGGGGAATCAAGGGGTATGGCGAGAAAGCAGGAATGGGGTACTGAAGTTGCATGTTCAGCCATGAACTCATTGAATGGCGGTGCAGGCTAGAAGGGCCGAATGGCCTACTCCTGCACCTATTTTCTATGTGTCTATGTTTCTAAGGCATTCGATAAGGTGCCACATAAAAGGTTACTGAACAAGATAAGAGCTCATGGTGTTGGGAGTAATATATTAGCATGGATAGAGATTTGACTAACAGAAAGCAAAGTCGGGTTAAATGGGTAATTTTCAGGTTGGCAAACAGTAACTTGTGGGGTGCCACAGGGATCAGTGCTGGATCCTCTGCTATTTACAATCTATATTAATGATTTGGATGAAGGGAGCGAGTGTACTGTAGCCAAATTTGCTGATACAAAGATAGGTGGGAAAGCAAATTGTGAGGTGGACACACAGAATCTGCAAAGGGATATAGATAGATTAAGTGAGTGAACAAAAATTTGGCAGATGGAGTATAATATGAGAAAATGTGAGGTTATCCACTTTTGATCGGAAGAATTTTTAAAAAAAAAGCAAATTATTATTTAAATGGAGGGACTGCAACATGCTGTGATACGGAGAGATCTGGTGGTCCTTGTACATGAAACACAATGTTAGCATGCAGGTACAGCAAGTAATTAGCAAGACAAATGGAATGTTGGCCTTTATCACAAGGGGGATAGAGTATAAAAGTAGGGAAGTCTTGCTGCAGCTGTACAGGGCATTGGTGAGGCCACACCTGGAGTACTGCGTACAGCTTTAGTCTCCTTTATTTAAGGAGAGATATACTTGCATTGGAGGCAGTTCAGAGAAGTTTCACTAGGTTGATTCCTAAGTTGAAGGGATTGTCTTATGAAGAAAGGTTGGGCCTATACTCATTGGAGTTTTGAAGAATGAGAGGTGATCTTATTGAAACTTAGAAGATTCTGAGGGAGCTTGACAGGGTAGATGCAGAGAGGATGTTTCCCCTCGTGGGGGAATCTAGAAGTGGGGGCATAGTTTCAGAATAAGAGGTCGACCATTTAAACAGATGGGGAATTTCTTCTGAGGGTTGTGAATCTTTGGAATTCTCTACCCCAGAGAGCTGTGGAGGCTGGGTCATTGAATATATTTAAGGTGGAGATAGACAGATTTTGGAGCTGCAGAAGAGTCGTGGGGTATGGGGAGCAGGCAGGGAAGTGGAGTTGAGGCCAAGATCAGATCAACCATGATATTGAATGGCAGAGCAGGTTCAAGGGGCCAAATGGCCTACTCTTATTTCTTATGTTCTTTTGTACTAATGTAAACACTAGGCTACATAATTGGATATGCACACAGGTTTGGTAAGGCATTGAAATCTATGTTATGGACAGTGAATTATGCACATAACTGAGCTCAGAAGGGGGAGGGAACCGAGCCCAAATTCCTGTCATGCAGTAATGCTGGTACAGCTATGCCCATTGTTTAAAGTAGTTTTTTGAAGTTCCTTTGTTCTCTAACTCTGGTGATGCATACCCTTTTTTTAAAAATAAAGGTTTGGGATCAATATGTGTGTAAAGTGTTTTTGACCAGTAATTTAATGGGATTGAGACTAGCCAGCCACTAATTCAAGAACACAGTAATGGAAAGACAGCTTACGCATTCAGACTGTTGGTCCTATTACCCCAAACACGTGAAAAACTATACTTATTCTTTTGTACAGGTACTTGTAAATTCCCACAAAATGAAGCTATGGACACTATCTGACAGGGTTCATTTTTCATACTGAGTCTAAATGTGTCTTTGTTTTGGTGTGGCTCATTAAAGTGCTGAAATTATAGATTTGATGGATTGCTTTCTTCCTGCTATCCCCCATTTTACCTCCTGGTTACTACCTGTCTTTACCCTCCTAATGCTGGTGTCCCATTCATTAGGGCCTGTCGTCGATATTGTGATGAGGGCTTGATGATTTGCATATCATACAATCAGACATTTATGGCACAGAAGGAAGCCATTTGGCCCATCGTGGCCGGAGCAAACCATGCAGCCTAATCCCACTCGCCAGCTCTTGGGCCGTAGCCCTATAGGTTACGGCACTTCAAGTGCATATCCAAGTACCTTTTAAATGTGGTGAAGGTTTCTGCCTCTACCACCCTTCCAAGCAGTGAGTTCCAGACCCCCACCACCCTTGGGTGAAAAAAGTTCTCCAACTCTCCTCTAATCCTTCTACCAATTACTTTAAATCTATGCCCCCTGATTATTGACTTCTCTGCTAAGGGAAATCATCCGGCAGTCCCCTGGAGTCTAGGATGACTTGCTTCCACACTCATATCCGTTCTAAGGGGACTGATGAGTCCGATGCGGCATCTACAGACTGTCACAGGTGGGGCAGACGATGGTTGAAGGGACGGATGTGGGGTGCTTGGTTTGTCGTACACTCCTTCCGCTGTTTGTACTTGGCTTCCGCGTGCTCCTGCCGAAGAGCCTCGAGTGTTCGGCGCCTTCTGGAGGACTTCTCTTCCACTTTGAGTGATCTTGGGCTAGGGATTCCCAAGATTCGGTGGGGATGTTTCATTTTTTTCAAAGAGGCTTTAAGGATGTCTTTTGAAGCATTTTCTCTGCCTTCCTGGGGCTCACCTTGCCGGAGCAGAGCTCAGGAGTGGTTTAGTGCTTGCTTCAGGAGTCTTGTATCGGGCATGCGGACGATGTGGCCTGTCCATCGGAGCTGGTTGAGCGTGATCAATGCCTCGATGCTGGGGATATTGGCCTGAGGGAGAATACTGACGTTGGTACGCCTATCCTGCCAATGGATTTGCAGGATCTTGCGGAGGCAGCTTTGGTACTTCTCCAGTGCTTTTGTATTCTATGCCTCGGCTAATAATGGAAAGTATTCCTATGCTTCCTTAACCACCTTGTTTAGCTGTCCTGCTACCATCAAGGATCTGTGGATATACATTCCAAGGTTCCTCTACACTTCTCCGTATCCTACCATTTATTGTGTAGTCCCTTGCCTTGTTAGCCCTTCCCAAACGCATTACCTCGTACTTCTCCGGATTGAATTCAATTTGCCACTTTTCTGCCCACCTGACAGTTGGTTGATATCTTCCTGCAGTCTACAGCTTTCTTCCTCACTATCAACCACATGGCCAATTTTTGTATCATCTGCAAACTTCTTAATCATATCCCCTACATTCAAGTCTACATTGATATAAACCACAAAAAGCAAGGGACCTAGTACTGACCTCTGCGGAACCCCACTGGAAACAGCCTTCCAGTCACAAAAACACCCGGCTACCATTACCCATTGCTGATCCAATTTTAAAAGTAAGTCTTGATTTGGGCCTGAATTAGATACTCTTGTCATGGACCTTCTATGCCATTCTGGATTTCACTTGTGTGCTGTTCACAAGTTTTCAATCACTGGTAAATGTCCTCCTATCTATCTGACTTTCCCTTGTCCAAGCTCCAAGTGAGGGGCAGTGAGAGTGAATTGGAACAGCACATTGCTTCCTTTTCTAAAGAAAAATGTATATATAGATAGCAAGTTAACTAAACTGTCTTCCTCCTGATACTGTACATATTACATCGGATATACTGGACAGAAACAGGCCATTCAGCCCAACCAGTCCATGCTGGTGCTTATGTACCACTCGAGCATCGTCTGATCTTTCCTCATCTAAATCTATCCCCATGACCCTCTATTCCCTTCTCCCTCATATGCTTATCTAACAGCCCCTTAAATGCATCCATACTATTTGCTTCAACCACTTCCTGTGGTAGCGAGTTCCACATTCTCACCACTCTCTGGATAAAGAAGTTTCTTCTGAATTCCCTATTTGATTTCTTGGTGACTATCTTATATCTAATTATACTCTTCCCCACAAGTGGAAACATTCTCTTTCTATCCACTATCAAAACCTTTCATAATTTTAAAGACCTCTATTAGGTCACCCCTCAGCTGCCTTTTTTTTTCCCCAAGGGAAACGAGACCCAGCCTGTTCATCCTTTCCTGATGGGTATACCCTCGCATTTCTGGTATCATCCTTGTAAATCTTCTCTACATCCTCTCATGCCTCTATATCCTTTTTATAATATAGTGACCAGCATTGTACATAGTACTCCAAATATGATCTAATCAATACAAGCATGATCAATGCATCGATACAAGTTTAGCATAACTTCACTACTTTTCAGTTCTATCGTTTGAAATAAATCCCAGTGACTGGTTTGCTTTTTTTATGGCTTTGACTGCAGAGAAAAACCTGATTAGGAGGTGAAATTTAAAATGTGCAAAAAATATGCTGAATTTACTGAGTGAAATGGAACACTTAATAGAATCGCCATTAAGCAGTTTGTCATTGAGCAATATGGGCCAGCTCCACCTCCATTCATGTGAAACTAATTCTCGAGTTCTTGGGGCAGAGACTGAAGTGACTGAGGGAAGAAATATGTAAGTGCAATGTCCATTGTTGTGCTTTATTAAAATTCTAGGGCAGCCCTGATTTTCGAGCCATAATTCATGCATTCGAAGTAGTCTTGGTTCAGCTGGTAATGCATGTTTTGAAGGTTGGGGTTTGTGGGTGTTTTGTAGTGGTTTAGAGCCTACATTATCTAAATATAAACCAGAATGACTGCAGCGATAATAATGATTTACAACAGGGCTGCCCTGTCTCCATTTGGTATTGCAGCACATTGAGTTGCCATGTTTTTACTCTTTAGCTTGTAAAGTTTTTTATTAATGTTTCAGTATTTTAAAAAATTACTGAGATTGGATGTTGGACAGCCCAAGCCTTCTGGGACTGCCTGGAAAGTGAATTTCTAGGTACAGTATGTTAAACATGTGAGCCGGTGCAACCAATTGTTGCAGATGGGAGTGCTCTATCTGACATAGTATAACCCCACTCACTGGTATTATAACTCTCAACACTGAAGAAGGAAACCCCACCACTGCTAATGCACACAAGGGAAGATGAGCTGCAAAAGGAGACTGGGAACCAATTGATGGCACTTTGGTATGGGGCAAATTGCTCCATGGAGAGTAAATTTTAAGTGGGAAAACTTTCTTGCACATGTGTTAAGGATTGTCTGTCAAATTTTTGCTAAAAGATCGTGATGAGCATTATGGATTTAAAAATCGGATGGTGTGGAACAAATTCTGAACTTTTTGGAGGATACTGCGAGGCCTGTGTGTGATTTGACTTTGACAATGAGTGAATCAGATTGTGCAGCTCCGCGATTGGCTAGGTTTGAGTGCCATAGACACCTTTTCTTGCCTCCAAAGTAGTTGTCCAGTCATATAAAGAGTAAATAAATTGGTGTTTTTCTTTGTCGTTAAACACAAGGCCTACCTTTTTATTGATGCATATCACACGGGTGGTTATGCTGGCTGTTGGCTGCAACTTTTCCTGTGAAGATGTTGACTGGAGGAGGACATGCTTTAAGAGTTGGATTTGAAATGTTCCTGATAGTATGTTCGATATATGAGGCCTTTAGTGCAATTTCAAAATGTTCGGGATTATGATTTGGGGATTTGATTGTGGTTCATGAAGGGTTTCTCCACCACCAGCGCAATGTAGACCTGGGTTCTTTGCTTTGGGTTTCTACCCATCCATTGTCCTTTGCAAATAAGGCTCTTGTCATCTGCAACCTCATGCTTAGAGGGCATTGCAGAAGTTTGGCAACCTCCTTTTCTCTCCTCTTACTCCCCACTCCCTTACTGAGGCCAGAGGTGTGGCCATCATTAGGTCCCATCTTGACCTGTCGCCTTACTCCTCTGGCACCTTCTCGTTATGTGCACCTTGTTTTCTACAATGCCGTCAAATACTGTTTTCTACCACTCGAGTCCCCTAGCAACTTCACAGCTAAAATCATCTACCTTCCTTCAATATTGAGCTACTCCATATCTTTGGCAATTTCACCTTACTCCTTGTTTGCTCTGATCTATTTCTCTCCCTCTCCCCAATCCCCTATTTAGAAACCCTGTTTTCACTCAGCCTGGCCCTCCATCCCCACACACCCATCCTCTAGGTTCCACTCGTCCCTATTTAATCATATTCACAGCTTGGCTAGCAATGGCTTCTCTTCCCACACCAATACCTTTTTTGAATGTCCCAAGGGTCTACCCTCTGGACCACTTCACCTTCCTCATCTACATGCATCCTCCGGCAACATCATCTGCAGACATGGGGTCAACTTCCACACATACGCTGATGACATTTAGCTCTAACTTTCCACCACCTCTCTCGACCCCTCCATTGCCTCTACATTGTCAGGCTTCTTGTCTAATATTCAGTCAAGGATAAGCCACAGTTTCCTCCAGTTAAACATTAAGACTGAAGGTATCACTTTTCTCCCCTGCCTTAAATTCTGCTCTCTCCACTGATTTTATCCCTCCTTTGGCCATTCGCAGGCTAAACTCGACTTTGTAATCTTAGCGTCCTATTTGACCTTCAGCTGAGCTTCCAACCCCTTTACCTCTCCGTCACCAAGATCACCTACTTCCAACTCTGAAGAGTCATCTGCCTCAATCCATGCTGAAGCCCTCATCCATGTCTTTCTCTATTCCAGACTCCATTATTCCCTTGTTCTCCTTGCCAGCCTCCCATCTTCCACCCTCAACTTCAGCTCCTCCCAACCTCTACTGTTCATATCCTAACCCACACCAGGTCTCGATTGCCTATCATCTCTGTCAATGCTGACTTGCATTGATGCCCAATCCTCCAATAGCATCAATTTAAAATTCTTATCCTCTTCATGGCCTTGCCTCTCCCTACATAATCATCTGAACTCTCCATTCTTCTGGCTCTGGCCATTTGTCCATTTCCTCTCGGCCCTGCTATTGGTAGCTGTGCCTTCATCCACCTAGTCTGCATGATCTGGAATTACCTGCCCAGGTCTCCATCTCATTTTTCTCCTTTTTAAGATCCTACTTAAATAAAAACACCTCTTTGACCTAGCTTTTGGACAACCCACCTAACATCTCCTTTGGCTCTGTCAATTTTTGTCTGATTATGCCTCAAGTGCTTTGGGATGTTTTTGTATGTTAAAGGCACTATGTAAATGTTGATCTCCAACAGAATCATTTCTGATCACTTCCTTGTTTTCCATTGATGTGCATGTTGCCCTGTCTGCTTCAATTCTTCATTCACTGGCCACCTGAGGAAATGCTATAGCCTGGCTCCCTTACTAATGCTCCCTCAGAGTCTTCAACTCCTATGGCCTTGCATCTATGATGCTTGATGTATCTTCTGTACTCAACCTCTTCATCTTCATTGCCTCTGCCTTTATTCTACTTCAGATCCCTTACTAACTCTCATTCCACCCCACCCCTGGTACAAGTTACATCTCATCACTTTTTAAGGGCACAGTACACACCAACTGGCTGAGGACCTGAGTCATGGATGAAGCCGAATGCTTGTGACTGAGTATCTGTACCTTGCTGAGCTACGGTGTTGTAGGAGCAAAAAGGTGCAAAATGATTGGGGAAATGCCTTTTGGTCCTCATTATTTGCAATACAACGGGACCTGGGAGTCCTGGTGCATGAAACACAAAAGGTTAGTATGCAGGTACAGCAAGTGATCATGAAGGCTGATGGTATCTTGGCCTTTGTTGCAAAGGGAATGGAGTATAAAAGCAGGGAAGTCTTACTACAGCTATATAAGGTGTGTCTACACCTGGAATACTGCGTACAGTTTTGGTTTCCATATTTACAAAAATATATACTTGCTTTGGAGGCAGTTCAGAGAAGGTGCACTAGGTTGATTCTGGGGATGGGGGGGTTGACTTATGAGGAAAGGTTGAGTAGGTTGGGCTTCTACTCATTGGAATTCAGAAGTTTGAGGTGTGATCTTCTCAAAACGTATAAGATTATGAGGGGGCTTGACAAGGTGGATGCAGAGGAGATATTTCCACTGGGGAGACTAGAACTAGCGGGCACGGTCTTCGAATAAGGGGCCACCCATTTAAAACAGATGAAGAGAAATTTCTTCTCGAGGGTTGTAAATCTGTGGATTTTGTTGTCAGAGCTGTGGAAGCTGGGACATTAAATAAATTTAAGACAGAAATGGACAGTTAAACGATAAGTGGTTATGGGGAGTGGGCGGGGAGGTGGACCTGAGCCCATGATCGGATCAGCCATGATATTGAATGGCGGAGCAGGCTCGAGGGGCCATGTGGCCTCCTGCTCCTATTTCTTATGTTTTTTAATAGGCTCTCTTTCCTATAGAATTAGGCACAAACTATGGCTTTATAAATAAAACAATAATTTATTAACACATTAGAACATTTTCATCAGCATCTAAACAATATCTTGGGTTTATGCACAAATTAAAATTCCCATAGCAATACAATACTGTCTGAATTTTCAAAATGCATAACCTTTATAAATCAAATGTCTATCTTAGATTGACACCATATTGAAAGTCAAGCTTGTCAGGAAGATTGGTAGCAAGCAGTTAAGATACCAGGTGAGGTGGTGTCACCAGGAAGTGAATGGCGAGGTTGGAGCAGTCGCGGTGGAGCTGTGTCTCTTTTTTTCCTCTCTGGAAAGTCTAGCTTTTTCAAAGCCTTCTTTAACCTTGAACAACAACTGACAGTTGGTTCCAACCAATACCACCCACGATTGATTGATTGACACACTTGTTTCCTTGGTGTCCCCAACCAAACGTAAAGCAGGTGTTGATAATGGTCCCCAGCCTTATGGTGATCTACCCTCTGGTCTTTTACAATGCATCCCAAAAGGTAATTGTTAAGTCAGCAGGTGTTCAAAGGACTTTTTAAAGAGTCCCGCTTTTTTTTTAGACGTGTTGGAGCTGATTTAGTATCAGGCTTTCATCACTAAGTTCTCACTCCAGTGGTCAGTGAATACTTTATTTCAGTCTAGGGGGAAAGAAAGAGGGGATTCTGTTTCAAAGATGTTGGTGCAGTTTGAGAAGCGTTGAGCAGCCAAGGAAAATGTTGTTGCCACTAAATCTAAGCCTGCCGAATGGATTACAGACAGTTGGACCAGATATATATATAAACTCAAACTGCATGTGAAAGTGTGTAGTTTGCAGTTTTTAGATTAGCTTAGATTTCAGGTGGAGGGCTGATACTAGAGTATCAGTGTTTAAGTCTTGCAGCAGAAGAGTGCATTAATCTGCCCTGGTGGTTAAAACATGTTTGAATGTAAAATCAGTGTGAAATAAACTGAAGTTAATGGCCTGGAATTTGCAGTGGATAATAACATTACCTCTTTGAAACTGACCACAACTTCAAGATTTCGTGCATTCACTGCTAGCACAGAAATCCTGAAGTTGTGGTCTCATTCATTGCGCTGACACTGGCTGCGCTGTGCCTCCGCCAACCACCCCACCCCCATCAATAGCCAGGAATTCGTGAAACTGACGCGAAGTTGGGCTTTTCTGCGGTAATATCGCTGTTAAATACCCCATTAAAAGTTGGGCCTTGTTGGATTAGGTGTAACTGAGGTTTTAACAGTATATTGATTGCTAAGCAAACGTTATGGCCCTGAAAAATTCATTTTTATTTTGTGGAGTGTCAAATTTATCCATTTTTCTTTTTTTTTTAAAGAAACTTATTATTTTTAAAAAGAAAAGACTTGTGTTTGATCAGATGTCCCAAAGTGCTTTACCGCCAATGATGTACTTTTGAAGTGTAGGCATTTATAATGGCAGCCAATTTGCGCACAGCAAGCTCCCACTAATAGCAACGTGATGACCAGATAATCTGTTTTTTTTTAATGTTGATTAAGGGATAAATATTGGCACAGGACACCACGGGTAACTCCTGTTCTTCTTTAAAATGGTGCCATGGGATCTTCTATGTCCACCTGAGTAGACAGGCCCTCGGTTTAACATCTCATCCGAAAGGCGGAACCTCCAACAGTACAGCACTCCTTCAGCACTGCATTGGAGCACTGCATTGGAGCGCCAGCCTAGATTTTTGTGCTCACTGGGAGTGGGACTTTTATCCCACAACCTTCTGACACTAGAGGCTAGAGTGCTACTCATTGAGCTACGGCTGACAATGTTTTTAAAAAGTTTGTTCATCTTTATTTCAGGTTTAGCTTTTCTCCATGTGTGAACCCCCCAATCTTTGTTTTTCTCTAACATTTTTTAAAAATTAGAATGAAAGGAGCTTATTCACTTGCTCGATTGCTATCGGTGATTGTGATTGACTGCTTAGACAGTTTGATGTAACAGCAGCTCGTGTTGAGGATTCCCCATTAACTTGCACTAATTTAACTGAATGTCCGAAAAGCCAAACTTCTCATGCAGATTGCGAGATCTTTGTGGGAAGCTTACTTCGGGGTCAGCGGCGAACGCCTTTGCTTCACGACTGACCGCAAATTACTGACCAATATATCTTTTGCAAAATTGTAAAGCCTCAACCACAGCAGCCTGGTATATTGCAGTTGCAACTTCAAAGCAGCTGATGCAATTTCTCTATTTGAAGAGCATACCCCTTTCATATTTCTCATCGAATTCTATTTGTATAAGTAAATCTGCCAAGAAGCATTTGTACTTTGATGTGATTTTTTTTGATTGGAGGAAGGGAATGTTTGCAAAAATCCTCATGAGAAATCATAGGTACCCTAGAATGGGATGATCTTGTGGCTCCTGTGTGGGTTTCGTAAAAACAATTTGAGACTAGATATGGAATGCTTTTGTAATGATTCCTCCTTTCTTCCTACAACAGAAAAATTGAAATGCATGAACTCCTTTTTTTAAAAAAAAATAGAATTACAGAATCTTGCAGTGCAGAAGGAGCATTTATTAGACACATTAAGCCTGTGTTTGCTCTTTGAAAGTTCTAATAAATTTGTCCCACTCTTTTTTCCCCATAGCCCTTCAAATTTTTCATTTTCAACTATATATCCAGTTCCATTTTGAATCTGCTTCCATCATCCTGTCGGGCATTGCATTCTAAATCATCATAACTTACTGTGTTTTAAAAAAAAAAAAAATCCTCATTTCACCTCTGGTTCTCTTGCCCGTTATCTTTAGTTGGCGTCCACTAGTTATTGACCCCCCACCAGTGGCAACAATTTCTCCTTGTTTACTCTATCAAAATCCTTCATAAATTTTGAACACCTGTATGTAAACTCTCCTTAACCCAAGGAGAATAATCCCATCTTATCTAACTTCTCCACATAACTGAAGTACCTCATTCTTGGTAACATTCTGCGAAATCTCCTCTGCATCCTCTCAAAGGCCTTGATATTCTTAGTGTGGTACCCAGCTGAGGCTGAGTCAGTGACTTAAAAAGATATAACATAACTGCCTTGCTTTTGCGCTCTCTGCCTATCTTTATAAAGCCAAACATTGCATATGCTTGTTAACTGCTTTATGAAGTTGTCCTACCACCTTGAAAGATCTGTGTATGCTAGCCCGCAGGTCTCTCTTCCTGCACCCACTTTAAAATGGTACCATTTGATTTCTATTGTCCCCTCATTCTCTCCCAAAATGCATCACTTCACACTTCTCTGCATTAAATTTCATCTGCCATGTGTCTGCCCATTTTACCAGTGTCTTATGTCCTCCTGAAGTGTTACACTCTTCCTTACTGTTTCTTCTCTTGCATGCACTTAAAATATGTTCATAAGCACAAAAGCTGTAAGGTTTCTGATTGGCTCAAATAAAGTCAGGAAGAGCTGCCAATAAACAGATCTTCACCCATGCTTCTCGTATGCCCTTTCAGATATTTGTAACAAACGCATGGAAAATTCACTGAAAAGTACAGTATTTTTTAAAAAAAAGGAGGCAGACAAAAAGCAGGAAACTAGAGACCAGTTAGCCTAACATCTGTCGTTGGGAAAATGCTGGAGTCCATTATTAAGGAAGCGGTAGCAGGACATTTGGAAAAGCATAATTCAATCAAGCAGTCAGCATGATTTTATGAAGGGGAAATCATTTTTGACATTTGCTGGAGTTCTTTTGAGGATGTAACGAGCAGGGTGGATAAGGGGGAAACCAGTGGATGTGGTGTATTTGGATTTCCAGAAGGCATTCGATAAGGTTACTGCACAAGATATGAGCTCACGGTGTTGGGGGTAATATATTAGCATGAATAGAGGATTGGTTAACTAAAACAGAGTCTGGATAAATGGGTCATTTTCTGGTTGGCAAACTGTGATTAGTAGGATGCTGCAGGGATCGGTGCTGGGTCCTCAACTATTTACAATCTATACTAATGACTTGGATGAAGGGACTGAGTGTAATGTAGCCAAGTTTGCTGATACAAAGAAGGGTGGGAAAGCAAATTGTGACGAGGACCCAAATAATCTGCAAAGGGATATAGGCTAAGTGAGTGGGCAAAAATTTGGCAGATGGAGTATAATGTGGGGAAAATGTGAGGTTATTCACTGACAAGAAAAAATAGAAAAGCAAATTATAATTTAAATGGAGAAAAATTGCAAAGTGCAGAGGGGGCCTGGGGATCCCTTGTTCATGAAACACAAAAGGTTAGTATGCAGGTACAGCAAGTAATCAGGAAGGCAAATGGAATGTTGGCCTTTATTGCAAGGGGATAGAGTATAAAAGCAGAAGTCCTGCTACAACTGTACAGGGTATTGGTAAGGCCACAGCTGGAGAACTGCATACAGTTTTGGTCTCCGTATTTAAGGAAGGATATACTTTCATTGGAGGCTGTTCAGAGAAGGTTCACTAGGTTGATTCCAGAGATAAAGGAGTTGACTTATGAAGGTAGGTTGGGTCTATACACATTGGAGTTCAGAAGAATGAGAGGTGATCTTATTGACACACACAAGGTAATGAGGGGGTTTGACAAGGTGGATGCAGAGAGGATATTTTCACTCATAGTGGAAACTAAAACTCGGCGACACTGATGAGAAATTTCTTAGGGTTGTAAATCTATGGAATTCTCTGCCCCAGAGAGCTGGGTCATTGAATATATTTAAGGTGGAGATAGACAGATTTTTGAGCGATAAAGTAGTAAAGGGTTATTTGGAGCAGGCAGGGAAGTGGAGTCCGTGATCAGATCAGCCATGATCTTATTGAATGGCGGAGCAGGCTCGAGGGGCCAAATGGCCTACTTCTGCTTCGGTTTCTTATGTGCAGGGGCAGACGGTGCAAAAAAATTGGTTTGGGGGTCTCTATACTTTATAACTTGCCAATTATACAAAATACTACCTACTTAATCTGGTGTCAGATTGCACAATTACAGTCGTGAAAAGGCATGTTTGCAATTGGTAACTATACCCAAGTTAAAGACAGCTGTTTGGTGTGACATTTGGAATGCTGTGCATAATCACAGCAAAATATCTTGCACTATGGATCCATTGGAAATTGCATCCTTTAAGCTATAGTCAAATCAGCTCAATCAATTTGTTCTGAATATCCTTGCTCAGATAATAGTTGAAGACAGCAAGTAGCTCGGCCTATAGTTAAAAATGAATGCATGTGGCACGCTATTCCTAAATAGATTCTCATTAGATTTGTCACAAGGTTTACAGTGCAGCAAATAAAATAGGCTCACTGTCTTATACAGCTTTAGCAAAGATGCAGGGCTTGTATCGAACAAAAGTACTGGTGATACAGAAATGTAGCTTTAGAAATAAAACCAAATGCTGGAAATTGAAAAAGAAACTGGAAATGCACCGCAGCATTTGGCTGGGGAAAAGAGAAGTTAAAGATTTAGTCTGAAGGTCTTGCACTCCAAATTAAGGTTTAGAAAATCTGTATTGCTAAAAGAGAAAGAAAATGATGCAGATTTTGCAGTAATAATGACGGCGAGGCTCACCATTACCAAGGAGTAAATTGGACAACAACTTCCAGCATTGGCAAATGTGCAGTTAAGCATGGAAATTAGGAAGTTGCAGTCTGATTTGCCCTACTCCTTTACTTTTGCTAGTGCTGTTGGGGAGAGTTTAAACTAGCCTGGCAGGGGGATGGGAACTTGAGAACAAATTCAATAGGGAAGGAAGTAAAGCTGAAATTGGAAAGCAAGAATGTAGAAAGTGAATCAGTATGACCGAGGAAACAAGGGTTAGTAAGTAGTAATCAAGGAGGTATTCCTAGCTAAACGGTATATGCTTCAATGCAAGGAGTATAGCGAATAAGGCGGATGAGCTGAGAGCACAGGTAGACACTTGGGACATTCAGCCATGTCTCTGTAATGGCTATAAAGACATGGCAGCTCAATATTCTGGGGTGGACTGCTGGCTGGAGGCTGGTCTGTCCCCAACGGTAAGTAGGAAGATGCTTTTTTAAAAAAAGTTAGTGAACTTTTTGTAACTTATTTCTTTACAGGGTTTTGCCTAGATGGGGTCCCCTGAAGGTCTTGAGATGTTTTTTGTTGAAGCCTTTTCTTTCCAGCTCTTCGACCTTCCGTGGGCCCAACTCCATCCTCGGTGGTACTTGGGCGGCAAGCGTCTCTGCCGCCGAGAATGAGAGCTCCCGCCGGCCAGATTGGCGGTGTAAGTCCCTCATTTGTCGCCCGCCGACGTTCGAGGGACCACCGCCTTCTTGAATATCCTGCCGAAAGAACCGGCAGGGACCTAGGCGACCATTAGCGGTCCTTTGGGCGGGCAGAGGCCTTCATCAATTTCTGGCCCATGGGCCTTTGATAAGGTTCCACATGGTAGACTGGTCACGAAGGTAAAAGCCCGTGGGATCCAGGTCAAAGTGGTAAGTTGATCCGAAATTGGCTTAGAGGCAGGAAGCGAAGGGTAATGGCTGATGGATGTTTTTGTGACTGAAAGAATGTTTCCAGTGGGGTTCTGCAGGGCTTGGTACTGGGTCCCTTTTTGTGGTATGCATCAATGATCTAGATTTGAAAATGGGGGGTATGATTAAGAAGTTTGCAGATGACAGTAAAATTGGCTGTGTGGTTGATAATGAAGGCTGGATGCTCTTTACCTGTCCGCCATTGTTCATAGGTTTATATGTAACCTTCAGGGCTGCTGACTGAGAGCCGTGTGGCTCTTTATCGTCTGGCGCGGACATGATGGGCCAAAATGGCCTCCTTCTGTGCTGCAGGTTTCTATGTTTCTACAAGCTTCGCTACACTTTGCCGATTAAAGGGCGTGAATTTTTGGCATTTATCCACTAGATACCCACTAAACCACGGCAGACAAATTTAGGGCTAGTCCATTCAAGTGTGTAAACTTTTAACTGCGTGATAAGTCTCTTACTACAAACAACCTCTGGCATTAAAAAATTACTTTGGCAAGTGCGAAATCTCATTCCTTCAGATTTTACTTATTATTGGAGATATTCAAAAATGTATTTTTTTTTTTTACATTTTGCTTTGTCATCCCTCTCCATCCCATCTTTCCTTCCCCCTTATTATTTTGTTTTCTGTATCTGATTTTACATTGAATTAAATATTCAAACTGGCACTTGCTGGTTTAGAGTCTGCGTGCCTCAGCAAGGATTCTTCAATCTGATTGGTTGAAGAGACACGCTGTTGCGTGCCCTGTTCGCACGGGTCCCTGTAGAGGCGCTGTGCTGAAAGAGTTCTAATAACTAAGTTGCCGCACAAAAGCCCACCAAAAGTCTGGACAGCTGTAAGCGTACCGTTCGCCGCTGACCGCAAAATCGGGGCCATTGAATGAAACTGACTCGCCCTCTGGCCGCAGTGACTAACTTTTTCTATGTAATGTATCTATTGACTTTAACCTATTACAAAACTGCAAGCACTTGCATTTGCATTAGTGGTGCCACTGAGAGTGGGGAAGTAGCGAGTGTGGGAGTCTTTGCGGATCCTGCTCCCCCATAAACCGAACATCTACTGATTACGGAACCCGCTAAATCTACAATTTTGGTTGCCGTAACATTTCGAAGGGTGTCAGGAAGTCGCAACCAGTGAGGCTCCAGTGCCACAGTTGGGTACCAAGGAGCCAAGCATGGCACTTGTCGGCGGGCTCGGTGCCCTGATTGTGCACGTTAACGTGCTATGTTTCATGTCTGCATGTTCCACGGAATTGTAGGTATCCTTTCAGTGAATCAGCTTGGGGCCCCGTGCAATTACACGACTCTAATGCCACACCTGGAAAATTCAATACAAAATAGTCATGCAGTTACCGATTTACATCTTGGCATACGTTCACCAGCTTTCACCCCACTTTCTCAGCAATCTCACCCGTCTTCTGCTCTGTCTGCCCCTCCCTACCACACTGAGCCTTCAATATTTCTGTTGTGTTCTGCTTGCATGTGTACCATCAGTACTGTTGCCAATGCTGCAAATTCTAGCATTAACCCACTATCCTCCATCTGAGTTACATCACAGAATGTCGTGTGAGATTTGTTCTCATTTTTATCCAGAACAAAATATTCAGTTAATTTATTCAAATTCTAGATTCGGACAATGTATGATTGAAGTATTATATTTATACAAGGTCTTTCACATGCTCAGGACATCCCAAAGCACTTTTCAAGTACAGTCATTGCTGATTAATAGGCAAATGCTGCATCCAATTTGTGCTCTGGAGCTTCCCATAAACAGCAATGAGATATATCACCAATTAGTCTGTTTGTAGTAATGTTTGTTGAGGGATAAATCATGTCCAGGACACTGAGAACTTCCCCTATTCTTTGGATAGTGCTATAGGATATCTTGCATCTACCTGAGGGGGCAGGCAGAGCCTCAGTTTAGCGTCTCATCCGAAAGATGACAGCCCTGACAATGAAGCACTCCCTCAATACTGCACTGAAATGACACAGAAACATAGAAATTAGGTGCAAGAGCAGGCCATTCGGCCCTTTGAGCCTGCACCGCCATTCAATAAGATCATGGCTGATCATTCAACCTCAGTATCCCTTTCCTGCTTTCTCTCCATACACCTTGATCCCTTTGGCCGCAAGTGCCATATCTAACTCCCTTTTGAATATATCTAACAAACTGGCCTCAACTTTCTGCGATAGAGAATTCCACAGGTTAACCACTCTGAGTGAAGAAGTTTCTCCTCATCGTGGTCCTAAATGGCTTACCCCTTATTCTTAGACTTTGACCCCTGGTTCTGGAACTCCCCAGTATCGAGGATGACTTGCTTCCACACCAAAAAGGGATGAGTTCACAGGTGTTTCAATGAAGGACTCGATATTCCTGATCCCGAACTACATGTTAAAGGGTGGAAGATGCCAGCACCTGTTCAATACTGACTATTTTTTACTACAGTTAACATTGATATTTGCCGTTTTAGTGGGATTAGAGTTGGAAGTCGTGTGATTATATTTCATCAAATAAAGCAATCAAAAGAACAGCAGCAACTTTTATTTATATAACCCCTTTAATGTGGTAACACATCCCATGGCACATCACAGGAGCATTATAAAACAACATTTAACTCTCAGCCATGTACGGAGAAATAAGGGCAGATGACCAAAAGCTTGGTTAGAGAGCGGTTTTAAGGAGTGTCTTAAAGGAGGAAAGCGAGGCAGAGGGGATTAGGGAGGGAATTCCAGAGCTTAGGGCCTTGGCAGCTGAAGACACAGCCACCAGTGATGATTTAAGAGGCCAGAATTGAGGGTTGTGGGGCTAGAGGAGATTAGAGGGGTGAGATCATGGAGGAAGCCAATGTAGGTCAGAAAGCACGGGTGATGGGTGAACGGGACTTGGTGCGAGTTGGGACACGGACAGCTGAGTTTTGGGTGACCTCCTGTTTACGGAGGGTAGAATGTGGGAGGCCAGCCAGGATAGGAATAGTCAAGTCTAGAGGTAACAAAGGCCTGGATGAGAGTTTCAGCAGCAGATGAGCTAAGGTCGGGGTGGAGTCGGGCGATGTTGGAGGTGGAAATAGGCATTCTTCTTGATGCGGATATGTGGTCGGAAGCGTATTTCGAAGTCAAATATGACACCAAGGTTGCAAGCAGTCTGGCTCAGCCTCACAGTTGCCAGGGAGAGATATGGAGTCAGTGGCTACGGAACTGAGTTTATGACTTAGAAATTTCTGCTTATCCAGTACTGGATGTCGGGACAAGCAGTTTGACAATTTAAAGACCGTAGAGGGGTAGAGAGAAGTGGTCGTGAGGTAGAACTGGGTATCATCAGCGTTCATGTGGAAACGTTCCTGTGTTTTTGGATGATGTCACCAAGGGGCAGCATGTAGATGAGAAATAGAAGGGGGCCAAGGATCGATCCTTGGGGGACACCAGAGGTAATGGAGTGGGAAGCGAAGCCATTGCAGGTGATTCTCTGGCTACAATTGGATAGATAATAATGGAACCAGGCGAGTGCAGTCCCACTCAGCTGGACGCCGGTGGAGAGGCGTTGGAGGAGGATGGAGTGGTCAACCGTGTCAAAGGCTGCAGACAGATTGAGAAGGACAAGGAGGGATAGTTTGCCTTTGTCAGTCACGCAGGATGTCATTTGTGACATTGAGTCCATTTGGTACTGTGGCAGAGGCAGAAACCTGATTAGAGGGATTCAAATATGGAGTAGTGGGAAAGATGGACACAGATTTGAGAGGCGACAACACATACAAGGAATTTGGAGATGGGGCGGTAGTTTGCAAGGATGGAGGGCTCAAGTGGTCTTTTTAAGAGGGCTGAAGTAAGTTGATTACAGGAATTAGAAATACGGAACTGCAACTTGTGATCTCATGATCCTATGGACAGATCTGTTCGTTATTATTCCCTCCTTTTACTTCTGCAGATCTTGCAGAAGATTAAGATAAATACAAGTCTTGGTTGCACTTTAGAATAATTCAAAGTAAAACTTCAGTCTTCGAATATGGCCCCTGTTTTGACTAGTTTTGAATTGCTGTAGACCTACTTGCATTATGAAGCTTTGTGGATCAATTTCCTTCCTCTCAAAACATTCACTGTTTACGTCTGTCATTGAAATGCTGCCTTTTCAAATTCATTTTCCAGGCGGACATTAGAGAATCTAGTTCCTCTTTGTATATTCTTGATGTCATAAATGAATGAGAAAGTTAAATTACTTCCAGTAGTGTGGTTGTCTTCATTTTTTAAATGGAATTTACCCTCCACAAATGTAGTTGCTTTTTACATAGCTTTCTGCTTTGATTTGGAGTGCTTGTATAATTTGGAAAATTACTCCTTTTTGATCCCATTTATATTTGGCTCTAAAAGTAATGTAGTATTTCAATCTGATGCTTTTAATATAACCGGGATCATTTTGGATCTTGCAGGAATACTGTACAACGAACAAAAGCACTTGAGGGACATCAAGTTCGGTTTTCCATCCTTTTCACCGTGTATGGGTAGCACCCAGTGTCTTGTATATGTTTTTCCTATCCTGATCTATGCGGAAAATAAATGTCGTAGAATCATGGAAATGGTACTAAAGACTAATAATCTTTTGAAATTTTACTGTTGATGACACATACTATTGCTCCAGAGATTAATAGGGAGAGTAGGCCTTTCAACCCCTTGAGTATCTTCTGCCATTTAATTAGATCAGGCTGATCTGAATCTTAACTCCATCTACCCACCTTGGTTCCTTAGCATTATAAGGACAGTAAACTTCTGTTGTGCTTGAATGAGTTCTTGTACTGAAATTCTCATCTTGAGTAATTTTTGACATGAGCTTGCAGCATTTTTGTTGCAAGATAATGAGTGACTTAAGCAATTCAGCAATTTTAGAAGACCAGCAACTCTTCATACTGAAGCATCAAACAAAATGGTTACACAGCAATGCTTGGAAATTTTAATTGCAGTTCCTGTAGTGAAAGGCCCATAAGGTAGGGACGGCAGCAGCATTTTTTTAAATTCCGCTTTCCTATTGCAGTTAAGGTAAACTTAAAATCATTTTGCCAAGAATGTGTTTTAAACACCAGAGCTATTGTCTGGTGGATATCATTGGGATGGATAGAACTGCATTACAGAGGCTGAGATCTGAGATTGATTCACACATGATACCCATGCTGTAGTCCTGTCCATTCTGACTTGCCTCCCAGGGCTTGTTAATTAATGTGTACAGGTTTATATGTATGCTGTTGACTGACAATTACAGGGTAGCTGCCCTGACCTATGAGAACACCGCCGCAGGTCGGGGCTATAAATAGAGCTGGAGCGCCGGGCCCTGGAACATTGTGGCGGAGGTGCAGCGAATGAGGGTGCGGGGCCTAGAAAAGTTGAGGGCCCAGGGGTAGCATGGACCTGTCCACACTGCGATATGTGTGCGCACAAGATCCATGCAGCAGAGCAGGTCTCCAGTCGTCCTGGTTAATGCTTGCTACTGGATAAAGGCCTAGCTCTGTCAAGTTCATGTGGTGGCTGTTGTGCAACGGTCACCACATGTTTTAAAAAAAAATCCATGCACAGGCAACCCCCCCCACCACCCTCCCAACTGGACTTCAGGACTGGAACATCGGGTCCTTCATTGAAACATCTGTGAACTCTCATCGAAGCAAGTCCTCCTTGTTCGAGGGACTGCCTATGATGAACTACTCTGGCTGGGCATTCAGTATAGAAGGGATTATCTCAATTTGATACATTTTGAATCTGGAAAGTAGCACTGTCTAAGCAGGCATTTAATCTCTCTGCTTTGCTTCTCCTGCCCAGTGGACAGATGCACTCTTGCACTAGAAAATTGCAGCCATCAAGGTGCTTAGTTCTTCCATCGTTGGTTGCACTCCAGTTTATACGTCACGAGCTGTAGGGATACCAATGACATCGTAGGCCCGTGAATCTTCTGTCTGAATAATGCTTTTCCACTGTAGTAAGCAAAGATATGGATCTGAGCAGACCGTTGGGCCCAGCAGGCCTTTGGATACTGGCATCTGATTTTTATTTTGCATCTGAAATGTGTTGGCACATTTTTATATGTTCAAGGCACTGGCACTATATAATTGCATGTTGATCAAATGAAAAGGGGCCAAGGGTGCATTGAGGTTGCTCTCCTGAGACTGGAATGAAATCGAAAGATAACTGAACAGTGCCTGTGTAACCTCACCCCGACAGCTGCAGGTTCTCTTACTGTCTGACATCAGATGGAGCTTTTATTTTCCCATTTTGTCATTTCAAGGGTGCTACTGGGGTCCCCACCTCCCCTCCATACAAAATCTTACATAAAAAATCTCCTTTCTTCGTGTTAATTGAATCTGTAGTGGTGTAAATGCTGCACTCTTCAGGATGATTACTCCGTGCCAAAGTGAGTGTTTCTAACCCAAAGATTTAGAAATTCAAGTTTGCATATTCCTGCTTTAAAATTTGCTCACTTCTTCCCACCCCTCCCCAAACACACTCCTTCTGCCTTGTGTTTAATAGCAATGCAGTCATTATTGTGAATTTTTTTTGTTCTACATAGTTGTTGATTTTAATTTTCCTCCCCTCCCTTCACTTTCCTTCAGCTGTTGCCCTGCAGATGACTCTCTGTTTTTCATTTTAAATGCACGGCATCATTTTGAATAAAAACTGAAGTTCTTCTTGGCTAGGCATTAAACTGGGTAAGTCTTTCAAGTTGTTTAATAATTGCAACTTTAAAACCGGCTGGGTTGAAATGCAAGTGTTTAGTTTAAAATAAGGAATGAAAGTCGATTGCATCGTCATGACAGCAGTTGCACTGTTTTGGTGCCAGAGATTGACATTGCTTTTTAATACGTTGCTTACTAACTAATGTTGGCCTTTCACTTTAGTGCGTCAACGTCCCGTTTCCCCCCACCCCCCCCCCCGCCGCCCCAGCTGCAGCATATGGAATAGTAATCGATACTAGTCTGCTTCTCCCGAGGGACAGGATGGAGTTTCTGGGAGCAAATGCACTTTCCACATTTCTAATTTGAGTTGGTCTATCTATATAATTGAAAGTCTTATTTGGTTAGCATCTATCACATTGCACCTCTCCAAGGCATTGCATATCCAAAGGATAACTAAAAACCAAGATGAACTTAAGTAAATACTCTTAAGTTGACCATGCTGATTGCTTCACGTTTAACTAATGAAATACTTCAACCAACCTAAAACCAGTTCCTTTCATGAGGAAAGCTTTGAATTGGCAATGAGCAAAAAAACATTCATTCCTCATTTTTCAAAACCACGCATCTGAAATTGGCAACCAGCACAGAATTAATCAGATTAATCCAACTTCATGTAATGTTTGGCTACTGTTTTCCTCCATTACTCTATAGTTAAGAATAGAGTTCCAATGTAAAGGCCATGATATTAACAGCCTTGGTTTGGGGGGAGGGATTTAAATTGCTAAAACCGGGAACGCATCCCCAACCCACCTGGTATGCCGTTTTCACGGCAGTGGGCTTTGTGTCGCGCGAGCGTTCTGCCCTCGTGGGGCAGGGCACTTCATTAACATATATTTAAATCTGGCTCCCACAGTGCAGTTGGGAGCCTGGTTTAAATTTAGCAGTTACCATGGGTTTCCCAGGACTTGAACTGGCAGCTCAAGAAAATAAGTGACTTTCACAGCAGTCCTTATTGTCCAGGAGGAGCAGGAATGGTCCCTCCAGTTGCTGAAGGAAGCCTTTTGGATTCCTCCCCCCCCCCCCCCCCCCCCCCCCGGGAAGCAGAGAGTCAGGATAAACAGGTCCTTTTCAGAATGGCAGGCAGTGACTAGTGGGGTGGGGGAGGGCTCAGTGCTGAGACCCCAGCTATTTACAATATACATTAATGATTTGGATGAGGGAATTGTGTAATATCTCCAGGTTTGCAGATGACACTAAGCTTGGTGGTGGTGTGAGCTGTGAGGAGGATGCTAAAAGGCTGCAGGGAGACTTGGACAAGTTAGGTGAGTGGGCAAACACGTGGCAGATGCAGTATAATGTGGATAAATGTGAGGTTATCCACTTTGGTGGCAAAAACACGAAGGCAGAATATTATCTGAATGGTGGCCGATTAGGAAAAGGGGAGGTGCAACGACTCCTGGGTGTCATGGTACATCAGTCATTGAAAGTTGGCATGCAGGTACAGCAGGTGGTGAAGAAGGCAAATAGTATGTTAGCCTTCCTAGCTAGGGGATTTGAGTAAAGGAGCAGGGAAGTCTTACTGCAATTGTACAGGGCCTTGGTGAGGCCTCACCTGGAATATTGTTCAGTTTTGGTCTTCTAATCTGAGGAAGGACGTTCTTGCTATTGAGGGAGTGCAGCGAAGGTTCACCAGACTGATTCCCGGGACGGCAGGACTGACTTATGAGGAGAGGCTGCGTCTGTATTCACTGGAGTTTAGAAGGATGAGAGGGGATCTCATAAAATTCTGATGGGACTGGACAGGTTAGATGCAGGAAGAATGTTCCTGTTGCTGGGGAAGTCCAGAACCAAGGGACATGGTCTAAGGATAAGGGGTAAGCCATTTAGGACTGAGATGAGGAGAAACTTCAGAGTTGTTAGCCTGTGGAATTCTCTACCGCAGAGAGTTGTTGATGCCAGTTCATTGGATATATTCAAGAGGGAGTTAGATATGGCCTTTGCGGCTAAGGGGATCAAGGGGTATGGAGAGAAAGCAGGAAATGGGTATTGAGGTGAATGATCAGCCATGATATTGAATGGTGGTGCAGGCTCGAAGGGCCGAATGGCCTACTCTTGCACCTATTTTCTATGTTTCTATGTTAATTGCGAGTATCCCAGTTGTTGGGAGAGGGAAAAATAATTAACCGTGTATCTTAAATCCAATGTGGAAGAGTACAAAAGAGTTTCGAATCATAGAATGGTTACAGCACAGAAGGTGGCCATTTGGCCCATCAAGCCTGTGCCCACTCTCAGCTAGTCCCACTCCCCTGCCCTTTCCCTGTAGCCCTGCAAAATGTTTACCTTCAGATGCTTATCCAACTCCCTTTTGAAAGCTGTGATTGAGTCTGCCTCCACCACCCTTTCAGGCCGTGCACTCCAAATCCTAATCACTCGCTGTGTAAAAAAAGTTTTTTCTTGCGTCGTCTTTGGTTCTTTTGCCAATCACCTTAAATCTGTGTCCTCTGGTTCTCGACTCTTCTGCCAATGGGAACAGTTTCTCTCGACACTGTCCAGACCCCTCATGATTTTGAATGCCTCTATCAAATCTTCTCCAAGGAGAACAACCCCAGCTTCTCCAGTCTATCAATGTAACTGAAGTTCCTCATTCCTGGAATCATGCTCTTAAATCTTTTCTGTATCTTTCTCTAAGGCCTTCACATTGAACTAATGTGTGGTGTCCAGAATTAGATACAATATTCCAGTTGGGGCCGAACCAGTGTGTTATACAGATTAATAATTTCCACACTTGTACTCTATGGTTCAAGTTTCGGCTCGAGTTCCGATTTGTTTGGAGCAACTAGTTTAGAATGGAGTATCTTAGAAATTGCAATTCTCGGCATTTAGTTTGCTCCGATTCTAGTCCGTTAGAATAATTTCGTTTTAGAACAGTTTTTTTTTCCAAATGGGGGCATTACCAGCAACTTATGCCTATTTTGCAAGTTTAGGCAGCGAAAACTTACTCCAAATTAACTTTTAAAATGGAGTAAATGTAGATTTTTGTACGCTCAGAAAAACCATGCCTACACTTAGAAATCAGGCGTAGGGAACGAGATGGCGGGGGGGGGTCAAGTTTACAAGCATTAAACACTTCACTTTTACAAATAAAGAGCCATCATCAATAATCAATCAAAAAATTTTAAATAAAAAATCAATAAATAAATAAAATAAGTTCCTACTCACCTGCAGCACCGGGAGCCCTCCAACAGCATGATGGGATGGGGTCCCCCCCCCCCCCCCCCCCCCAGGAGATGCCGGTCGGGTGGGCCCCGCTACCATCGCCGAGGACTTCGGATGGGCCCCGCACCCAGCAGACGACGGACCGCCGAACAGGACTTCAGCTGGGCCCCAACGCTGAGGATTTAGGGCAGGGCCTGCCCCCCAGCAGACGACGGACCGTCGACCAGGACTTCGGGCGGGCCCCACCACCGACTATGACGCCACTTCGGGCGGGGTCTGCCCCCAGGAGATGCCGGGCGGGCTGCCGCGGAAGAGGTAAGTACTGTCGGGCCACTCGGCCAGGGATAGGGGCGTCGTCCATTTCTGCCAGGGATAGGGGCGTCGCCCATTTCGGCCAGGGATAGGGTCGTCGCCTGGAGACAGGACGCGCTGGGAGGGCCAGGAGCTACCACGCACGTGCGCAGCCTCCACTGCGCACATGCGCAGCTGCCGGCACACTTTTTGGCGAAGGGCAGTATCTCCGCCCCCAGCAGCTCCTGCTGTGCCGCGTCGAGCTGGAAACAGCTCGACAGATATTGGAGAATCACGAGGTAAGTATTTGCCGCTTTTTCAATTCTACAAATTAGGCAGGCCTCTCCAATGTGCGCCATTCTAGTGGTGGTCCGAAACTTGAGCCCCATATCTCTATTTATGAAGCCCAGGATCCAGTAAGCCTTTTTAACTGCTTTCTCAACTTGCCCTGCCACCTTCAATGATTTATGCACACACACTCCCAGTTCTCTGTTCATGCACCCCCTTTAGGATTGTACCATTTAGTTGGTGTCCTCTCCTCCATTCTTTCTACCAAAATGCACACTTTTCTGCATTAAACTTCATCTGCCATGTGTGCGCCCATTTCATCAGCTTGTCTGTCTTCCTGAAGTCTATCACTCCTCACTGCTCACTATACTTCCAAGTTTTGTGTCATCTGCAAATTTTGAAATTGTGCCCTGTACACCCACATCCAAGTCATTAATATATATCAAGAAAAGCAGTGGTCCTAGTACCAACCCCTGGGGAACACCCCTGTGTACCTTCCTCCAGTCTGGAAAAACAACCGTTCACCACTACTGTGTTCTGTCACTTGGCCAATTTTGTTTCCAGGCTGCCACTGTCCCCCTTATTCCATGGGCTTCAGCTTTGCAAGTAAGCCTATTTTGTTGCACTTTGTCAAACACCTTTTGGAAATCCATATACGCATTATCTTCATCAACCCTCTTAGCTTATCAAAAAACGAAATCAAGTTGGTTAAACAAGATTTGTCTTTAACGAATCCGTGCTGACTTTCCTTAATTAACCCACACCTATCCAAGCGATTGTTAACTTTGCCCCCGATTTCTGTTTCTAAAAGCTTCCCCATAACTAGGTTAAACTGACCAGCCTATAACATTTGCAATTCTCCAGTCCTCTGGCACCACCCCCGTATCTATGGAGGATTAGAATATTATGGCCAGTACCTCTGATTTCTGACCTCAATTCCCTTAGTGTCCTAGGATGCATCCCATCCGCTTCTAGTGATTTATTTGCTTTAAGTACAGCCAGCCTTTCTAATACCTCCATCAATTTTTATCCTATCAAGTGTCTCCACTACCTCCTCCTTTACTGTCTATGGCAGCATCCTCTTCCTTGGTGAAGACAGATGCAAAGTACTCGTTTAGTACCTCAGCCATACCCTCTGCCTCCGTACATAGGTCTCCTTTTTGGTCCCTAATTGGCCCCACTCTCCTTACTACCCTTTTACTATTTATATACTGATAGAATTATTTTGGATTACCTTTTATGTTGGCTGCTGTTCTATTCTCATACCCTCTCTGCCCTCTTATTTACTTTTTGACTTCTCCTCTGACCTTTCTATATATAGCCTGATTCTCCGATGTCAGGTTGCAAATACACCAGTCATACATGCTCTTTTTCTGCTTCATTATATTCTCTCTCTGTTGCATCATCCAGGAACATAAGAACATGAGAAACAGAAGTAGACCATTTGGCCCCTCGAGCCTGCTCCGTCATTCAAATAAGATCATGGCTGATCTGATCATGGACTCAGCTCCACTTTCCTGCCCACTTCCCATAACCCTCGACTCCCCTATAGTTCAAAAATCTGTGTCTCCACCTTAAATGTATTCAATGACCCAGCATCCACAGTTCTCTGGGGCAGAGAATTCCAAAAATTCACGACCCTCTAAGAAATTCCTCCATCTCCGTTTTATTCTGAAACTCTGCCCTCTAGTTCTAGATTCCCCCACGGGGAAACCTCTCTTCTGCATGCTCTGACTTTAGTTGCCCTACTTTTCCCCCTTGTGGGAATGTATCTCGACTGTACCCAAACTATTTCTTCTTTAAAGACAGCCCATTGTTCCACTACAGTTTTGCCTGACAATCTGATTCCAGTTTACCTGGGCCAGATCCATTCTGATCCTACTGAAATTGCCCCACCCCCCGTTAAACATTTTTACTCTAGATTGCTCCCTGTCCTTTTCCATAACTAATCAAACCGTATGATACTATGATCACTGTTCCCTAAATGTTCACTTACTGAGACTTGCTCCACTTGACCTACCTCATTCCCCAGAATCAGATCCAGCAATGCTGCCTCCCTCGTCAGACTGGAGACATACTGACCAAGAAAGTTCTCCTAAACACACTTCAGAAATTCTTCCCCCTCTCTGCCCTTTACATTATTACAATCCCAGTCTATATTAGGATAATTGAAGTGCCCCATTATCAATACTCTATAATTCTTGCACCTCTCTAATTTCTCTGCAAATTTGTTCCTCCATATCTTCCCACTATGTGGTCTATAGAATCCACCTAGTAGTGTAATGGCACCTGTTATTTCTTAACTCTAGCTACATATATTCTGTCCTTGACCCTCTCCAGGACATCCTCCCCCTCCAGCACTGTAACATTCTCCTTAACCAATACTGCCTGAACACCTTATAACCAGGAATATTTAATACCCAATCTTGCCATTTTTTGAGCCAGGTCTCCGTTAGTGCCACAACATCATATTACCATGTGGCTATTTGGGCCTGCAGCTCACTTACCTTGTTTACTACACATCGTGCGTTCACATGCATACACAGTAAACCCATCTTAGACGAGCCTGAATTCTCTTAGTTGGACTGCACCTAATACCTTACTATTTTCTTACGTTGGTGCTCTCTGCCTTTCCCAATCCTTTGTGTACTTATTTTTCCCCTTTCCTGGTGCCCACCCCCTACCAAATTAGTTTAAACTCTCCCCAACAGCACTAGCAAACCTCCCTGCGAGGATATTGGTTCCAGCCCTGTTGAGGTGCAATCTGTCCGGCCTGTACAGATCCCACCGGTCCCAATGCCCCAGGAATCTGAAGCCCTCCCTCCTGCACCATCTTTCCAGCTATGCATTCATCTGCTCTATCCTCCTATTTCTATACTCACTAGCATGTGGCATTGCGAGTAATCCAGAGATTACGACCTTTGAGGTCCTGCTTTTTAATCTCTTTCCTAGCTCCCTAAAATCTGCCTGCAGGAGGACCTCATCCCTATGCCGTTGGTACCAATATGTACGTTCTCTCTCTCTCTCTCTCTCTCTCTCTCTCTCTCTCTCTCTCTCTCTCTCTCTCTCTCTCTCTCTCTCTCTCTCCTTTCCCCCCCCCCCCCCCCCGGAATATCCTGCAGCTGCTCGGTGACATCCTTGACTCTGGCACCAGGGCGGTAACGTACCATCCTGGAGTCACGTCTACAGCTGCAGAAACACCCATCTGTCTGCTTCCCTAACTATCGAATCTCCAGCCATTATTGTTCTTCCACTCTCTTTTTTTTTTTCCCTCCTTCTTTCTCTCGCGTGCCCCCCCACTCGTACAGCTGAGCCACCTGTGGTGTTGTGGACTTGGCTCTGGCTGCACCCTCCAGAGGAACCATCACCTTCACCAGTACTCTGAACAGAATACTGGTTGGTGAGTGAGATGCACTCAGGGCACTCCTGCGAGAGAACAGCTCCGCAGGTCGGCCTATAAAAGAGGTGGAGCGACATACCACTTCAACCTCCAGCGCGAGCTGCTCCAAGGATTTTGAGATGGGTGACTAGGTGATGTCATCAAAACCTTGGTCGCTGTTTTGGAGCATGGGCAGGTACAGAGGAGCGGCGAATGTTTGTGGCGGAGCTGCGACAGATGAGGGTACAGGGGCAGCACAGGCCAGCCCACTGCGATATGTGTGCGCGCTAGGTCCGTGCAGCAGAGCAGGTGTCCAGTCGTCTTGGTTAACCCATGCCACTGGACCAAGACCTAGCTCGATCAAGCCTGTGTGGTGGCTGGTGTGCAACAGTCACCACACGCTTAGTTTTTTAAAAAAATCCACGCACAGGTTTCTTCCACCTCCTCGTGGAGTTCAGGACTGGAACATCAGGTCCTTCATCGAAACACCTGTGAACTTATGGAAGCAAGCCATCCTCATTCGAGGGACCGCCTATGATGATAACTCCTGCACTACCTGCCTGGTCCGCCTCTTCTGTCATTCCCCCTCTGCCTGCGCACTCCTTATCTGCAGGGTGACCACCTCCTGAAACGTGCTATTCTCAAAGCTCTTTGTTGCGGATGCAGTGACTCCAGCAGCTGCTCAAACTCCGAAACCCGGAGATCGAGCTCTTCCAGCTGACGACACTTCCTGCACACGGTTGTTCAGGACACTGGAAGGGCCCTGGATTTCCCACATGGCACAGGATGCCGTGCCGTTATTTATTCGACTATCCACTAACTTAAGACTACGATGTATCTAATTCAAGCTATTAATATAATATAGTATTACAGTTTATCATTTGAATATTGGAGTCGAGCTTTTGGGGAGGAGAGAACCAAATTACTTGTATCTTGAACAACTTTTGTAAAATGTAGGGAATGATATTTGTAATATTTACCTTTTTTTGGAGGTCTATCTTTCAGGATATTGGTTCCTGCAGCAATGTGCAATATTTTTCCTTCACCTCGTGCTGTGCTGCATTCCAGGGATCGATGAAATGTTGCAATTGGGCTGTAGCCAGACCACGATAAATATCAGAAGCTGCACTCTGGGTCCTGGG
This sequence comes from Pristiophorus japonicus, assembly GCF_044704955.1. Lineage (NCBI taxonomy): Eukaryota > Metazoa > Chordata > Chondrichthyes > Pristiophoridae > Pristiophorus > Pristiophorus japonicus. The sequence goes on from NC_091985.1 coordinate 160,755,700, forward strand.
CTAGCTGTGAGCAACATCACCGGATACTACTCATACAGATTAGACATGCACCACAATAATGAGGCAAGTCTAATTGCAGAAAAGGTGGAAGTGAAGGGGCTGATTCAGTAACAAAAGGAGGGGTATGTGTGGTCAATATGTAGGTTTGCTATCTGTTATAATTAAGAACATAAGAATTAGGAGCAGAAGTGTAGGCCATACAGCCCTTTGAGCCTGCTCTGCCATTCAATGCGATGATGGCTGATCTTTGACCCCCACTCCACTTTCCTGCACTATCCCCATATTCCTTGATTCCTCTCAAGTCCCGATGTCCTATCTGGAATTGTGTGACTACAGAGATGTCCTACCTAAAACGTGTCGTTGCTGTGGAGCTGCTGTTCGCTCCAGGTATAGGGGAATGTTTCAGAGCTGCTTTGTACTGATCACTGCAGTCAGGCCCAGAACATCAGCAAAAGATAACCCATTCACATGTTGGTTGCTGGAGACTTAGTAGTGGCAAACCCTCCCTACAGCAACATCAGCCTCAA